>NC_052517.1:22874763-22913763 GCF_014356525.2 Nilaparvata lugens | reverse complement strand
AGGAAGGAAGAAGAAGAAGAAGAAGAAGAAGAAGAAGAAGAGGAAGAAGAAGAAGAATAGGAGAAGAAGAGAAGAAGAAGGAATGTAACAGTAAACAGAGAAGATACTCTAGAGTGCAATAGCAATATACAGTAGGCAGACGCTCCAAACACAACTAACTTTATAACTCAACTATGGCCGCCTTTTGCACAGCACTGGGAATACCATACTGACCAGACAAGTAGGATTATGAGGAGGAGTTGGAGAAGGGTGAGGAAGAGGAGGAGGAGGAGGAGGAGGAGGAGGAGTAGAAGGAGGAGGAGTAGGAGTAGGAGGAGTAGGATTGAAGCAATAGTTGAGCAGGAATCAGCCGAGACAAAAAACCACAGAAATTAACTAGCCCATTCTGGCAAGTAAGAGGATGATGAGAGGGTGAACAAGGAGATGAAAGAGTAGAGGAAGAAGAGAAGGAAGGATAATGAGGAAGAGAAATTGAAGAGGTGGAGGAATAGCGGGAGATATGGGATAAGGAGCAGGAGAAGAAGAAAGAGATGGTGGAGAAGGAGGAGAAGATTGATGAGAAAAAGGAGGAGGAGAATGATGAAGAAAGGGAGGAGGAGGGGAAAAAAGTAGGAGGAGGAGGAGGAAAAAACGGAGAAGAAGAAGAGAAAGTATAGAGTGAAGGAGAAATGAAAGAGGAGAAGAAATAGCGGGAGATGTGGGAAAAGGAACAGGAGAAGAAGAAAGAGAAGATGGAGAAGGAGGAGTAGACGGATGAGGGAAAGAAGGAAGAGGAGGATGAAGAGAGGGAGTAGGAGGAGGATGAGGAGGAGGAGAAGGAGGTGGAAGAAAAGAAGAAGATCAAGAGAGAGTATAGAGAGAAGGAGAAATGAGAGAGGAGAAGGAATAGTTGGAGAAATAGGAGGAGGAGAAGGATAAGATGAAGAAGCAAGAGAAGGAGTATATGAGGTTGAGGGGGAGGATGATGAGAGGAATAAGGAGAGAGAGAGAATTAGTTTGGAGACGAGGGCGAAGGAGTATTAGGAGGAGAAGAAGAAGGAGGAGATGGAGAAAGAAGAGAAGAAGTATGAGGTTAAGGGAAAAGAGGATGAGGGAGAGACAGAGGAGAAGAAGGATGAAGATGTGGAGAAGCAGATAAAGAAGTAAATAGAAGGAAGAAGAAGAAGATGGAGGAAGAGGAAAGGGAGAAGAAGAAGAAGAAGAAGAAGAAGAAGAAGAAGAAGAAGAAGAAGAAGAAGGAGGAGAAGAAGAAGAAGAAGAAGAAGAAGGAGAAGAAGAGGAAGCAGAGTAAGAAAAAGAAGAAGAGGAGGAAGAAGAAGAAGAAGGAGAAGAAGAAGAAGAAGAAGAAAAAGCGTTGGTAAAGCCAGAATTGGTCAAAACAAATACCTCACCATATAACTTTACAACAGGCTGCCCAAAAGTTCCAAAACCCGATATCACAAACTCTATTATTATATATAAGGGATTATTATAACTATACTGTTGTAGAAGGGTTATAAAGCTGATTTGGAGATATAAGCCTAGCCTATAACCAGCCTCGGTAAATTAAGAATTTGAATACAAAATGTGAAGTTAATGAGTTGAGTAGTTGAGACGTGATGATGAGTCATTCGCGAATTTCCTATCCCCTACCTGTATAAGCCAGTTCTTTCCTTACTATAACTAGTGGTTCTGTGAACAGTAGACCACACGCAGTATTCTCATCCACAAGTACCTGATTGAAACTATAGACCTTATGGAAATACAGCAATAGACTGGCTTCTCCACACATCTGTGTAATCACTTGTCAGCTGATTTATGAATTCTATAGTCTGATTTTTACTCTAATATTGGCGTATGAAGGAGGATCCTTTTTTCTTTTATATTATCCTTGAAATGCAAAATTTCCAAAAACCTTGTATATACCTTGACGCGCAATTAAAAAAGGAACATAACTGTCAAATTTCATGAAAATCTATTACCGCGTTTCGCCGTAAATGCGCAACATATAAACATATAAAAATTTAAACTTTCAAATATCCAAACATTTGAACATTCAAACATTCAAACATTCAAACATTCTAACATTCAAACAGTAGCAAATATACATTAAAAATTGAAATTTTGAGGTTAAATGATTAACATTCGATATCCATATAAATAAAAAAACATAAGAATACTACAATAAATATTCTCTGTTTACTATGTTATTTTTATAAATATTTTTCAGTTTACTTTGAGCATTTTTCTCGGTAATTCGAGCAAAAGTTCAAATTTCTGAATCCTGTTTCTGTAGTTTTCAGCTGGATGAAACAAACTTAGGTACGATTCTTCCCGCTAGGTTGCGCGCTTGTCGGTTCAGCCATCTTGCAGCTCAGTTCAGGCAATCAGCTGTTGGCGTATATTTTGAATGCGAATTTTTGTTCTATCTGTATTTTCTATGATTCTTGAATGAATAAAAATGAGAACTTTGGCTGAGAATTTTCAACTTCAGTTGGATTATTAATTTTTAAATGAATTAAGGTTGTTATTAATAACAATATCACACACACAAACATTTGATGGATTTCAGCCATCATTCTACCCATAATCATTCAGTCAACCACTTCTCATATTCAATGGTAACTGTAGGAAAAGTTTAATGTGAAATACGTGAGCAAAGTTTCTCTGCTGTACTCAAGAAGCCATTCCGTAAACATTTCTTTCGGTGCAGCAAACTGTCACTTTGCGCACTAGTTTCACAAATATAATTTCTTGCTTGATAAAAATATAATTGATTATTTTGAACGAGAATGAACAGTTGTTATATTACATCAATAAACCTGTATCAGCTACCGTCTATAGAAGGCATTGACAAGACAGAGGATCGGCAACATTGTTCTCCTATCTTTCTCCACTGCTATTATAACGTGCACCTCACTATACATCGATGTAACTTCGTAATCTAAGGAATTCATTTTTGAACGGTCACCCATCCAAACACAGTTCACAACCGTCGTTACTCAACTAACAGACTGTCGTTAAACCGATATCTGAGATAAGCCAAGAATGAAAGGAGGAAACCATCAAACCTTTAATTGCCCAGTTACCTGTGATAATCAAGTCAATCGTTTCATTTAATCTTTTCTCATTCTTACTCCAATGGACCCCTTTCCTCTTCTTCTTCTTCTTCTTCTTCTCCTTCTTCTTCTACTTCTTCTTGTCCCTCTTCTTCCCCACCCTTTTTCTTCCCTCTACCTTCTCTCTTTATCACCTCTGGAAAGGGGATTTCTTTAATTTCTCAGTTACAAGTAGCACTGAATGGGAGCCGATTACTCTCTACCAATAACCATTATGGAAATCCAACATCTCTTCTCTAGCAGTAATTTCTTTTTCGCCACACTGCACAGAAAGCAGCTGTTTTCCAGTCCCTACGTAGATCTGGAAGACCTTGTTTGCAGACGACTCTCGTCTGACGTTGGAAAAGGGTTTCTTTCCGGCCTAGACCGGAAAACGTACTCTTTCTAGCCGCTAAAAATGGAAGTCGGTAGTTAATAAGTCATCCGCTAGATCGGGCGAGTTTCAACATTCTTCTTCTAAAGTTGCAATTATTCCATTCCGAGTTTCGAATCAAACTAATTCAGCATTCGCTTTGCAACCAGTTTCATTCAATTATTTATTGTTGATTAGCGCATTCCAAAATTTCCGAAAATGCTTGAAGATGATGATGCCCGTGATATTCCAAGTGGAATTTTTAAAGAATCTGAAATCCTGACTGCAAATCTTCTACCACTAAAATCAAGAGATAGGTATGATAACTTAACGAGTATTCTTTATTTATTTTGTCAGCAATACCTGTAGTGTGGTGGAAAATATCGTTTGCACCACGGGCAAGAAAAATGTTTTCCCGGCTCTCAATCTTCTCTAGTCCTCGGCCTATGGCCTCGGACTTGAAAACCGATTTCAAGCCGGAAAAATCTCATTTTCTGCTCTAGGTGCGAAATATACTATTTTCTACAGCTACCTTGGAGAGTTGCTGTTCCTGTACTGATTACAATACCCAAATATTCACTTTTCCGCTCTAGTGCAGGAAGAATTTGTTCTGCACTCCAGATTTGCAAAATGACAACATAAAATAGTTGGTGAGTTATCCTCCATATTAGTGCACGAAAACAAAAATTGAGTTGGTAACAATGACTGTGTTTAGATTAAGATAAGAATCATCTGAATATTCTCTGTTGTCTATGTTATTTTTATAAATATTTTTTCAGTTCACTTTAAGCATTTCTCTCGGTAATTTGAGCAAAAGTCTAGATTTCAGAATCCTGTTTCAGTAGCTGGATGGAACAAACTTAGGTACGATTCTTCCCTCTAGGTCGCGCGCTTGTCGGTTCAGCCATCTTGCAGCTATCACAATCAGCTGTTGATGTGTATCTTGAATGCAAATTTTTTGTTCTATCTGTATTTTTTCTGATTCTTGGATGGATAAAAATGAGAACATCGGCTGAGAATTTTCAACTTTAATTGGATTATTAATTCTCCTTCTACTTCTACTTCTCCTTCTCCTTCTACTTCTCCTGCTCCTTCTCCTTCTTTTCCTCCTCCTCCTTCTTCTCCTTCTTCTCCTACTTCTCCTACTTTTCCTACTTCTCCTTCCTCTCCTTCTCCTTCTACTTCTACTTCTCCTTCTCCTTCTCCTCCTACTCCCTCCTCCTCCTTCTCCTCCACCTCCTTACCCGCCACCACCCTTCTCATCATCCTCACAATCTCCCTTCTCTTCTTCTTCCTCCTCAACCTTCTCCACCTTGCCGACCATCTCCCCCTCATCAGCATCCTCACCTTCTTCTTCTTTTCCTTCACCACCTCCTCCTCAAACTTGTCCCCCTCAATAGATCTCCCATCAAAATCTATTCCATTATCTCTTCCCATTCGCATTATACACACTTTGCCAATTCTGATGTGTGCGCTCCCAAATGTGCTGTATCCAGCAATCTCTCTGTCACCCATCTACAGACAGCACACCAATGTGTGGTGAACCGTGACAACACTTCAAATCACTACCAACTGTCATCAATCTCACCGTTACATCATACTCACCATTCGACCAGAGCTGACAAAGTGTGGTGAGTTTTCGTGTAGCATTGTATTCGAGATAAGCCTCTTACAGTGATGGAATATTGGAGATAGCTCAGCTATATTAATTTGGGTTGTGAGAAGGAGGTGGTGGAGGATGAGGAGGAGGGGGAGAAGGAGGAGGAGGAGGAGGAGGAGGAGGAGTAGGAGAGAGAGGAGTAGTTGAAGGAAGAGGATGATGGGAAGGAGTAGGATGAGAAGGGGGTGGAGGGCAGAGATTGATTGATTGATTGATTGATTGAGTACTTTATTTATGTAGATTACAATAAATACTGGCTTATACACTTATATACATAGCTTTCAACAGCAAAATTATAGATGAATTTACTTAATATAGACTAAGAAAATAATTATTGTACTGTATATGATATGAAAAAGCAATTTGAAATATAATAACTATAGATAATAATTATATTGTTATGCATGTACATAAATTGGCGGAGCTTTTGACATATCAATGTCCATTCTTTGGGAAGAATATTAAAAATAGTGAGAGGAGGAGTAGGAGTAGGAGTGAGAGGAGTAGTTGGAGGAAGAGAAGGATGAGGAGGAGGAAGGAGGGAGAAGGAGGAAGGAGGGAGAAGGAGGAGAAGGGAAAGAAGGAGAAGTACAATAAGAAGGAGAAGGAAGGAGGAGGAGTAGGTGGAGAATGAGGTGGATGGAAGAAAGTGAGATTTGAAGACAGACTTGAAGAGTGTACGAATGTATATTGAAGGTAACAGCCTAAACTAGTAACCTATTATTATATAAGAAATTTCCAAAAAAAACTTGTGTCTATCGATGTGCAGTTGAGAATTCATATTTCTGCCAAATCTCATCGAATTCCATAGAGAGGTCCACGTTAGTGGAGGAGGATAGGGGAACAGCGTTGCCATTTCTCTGTCTTGCCACCGCCTTATATAGAGGATAGCTGATACCAGTAAATTATCTGTTCAGTCTTGTTTGGAATAATCAAATATATTTCATAACTGAGATTGAATATTTTGTTGATCAATTATATATTTTCTACACTGTGAAAAACGATCTGGCAACGGTTGGGAGTTGAAGAAGGAGAGAGCTATCTGCTTAGTCGAATAAAAGACTAGGATAGAAAGTAGGAGATAGATGGTAGGATAGATAGGAGATGGAGTAGGAGAAGAAGACGAAGAAGAAGGAGGAAAAGGAGAAGGAGATGGAGAAGGAAGAAGAAGAAGAAGAAGAAGAAGAAGAAGAAAAAAAGAAGAAGCTAATGAAGAAGTTGAAGGAGAAGGAAAGGAAGGAGAAGAAGAAGAAGAGAAAGAAAAAGACTTAGAAGAACAAGAACACAAAGAAGAAAATAATACACCTGAACAAACCACTCTTATACTCAACCACTCATTGAAAATTCAGGAGAATATGATTGTGAAACGAGGTAAAAAGTCGAAAAAGAAAGGAGAAAAAATACATCCCTTGTTAACTAAACAAAGCTTCAAGTGTATTTAGAGGTCGAGTACAGACGAGAACCAACAAATTATGCAAAAGAGAAGGTGAAATAGAGAGAGAAGATATCCGGCTCGGAGGACCAAATGGAGAGGTGGTTATGGTATAGAGAAGCAGAGAGAGAGTGATAGAGAGGAAGATTGTGAGGTCCTTTAGATCAAATAATTCTGAGAGAAGTGGACGATTCTGAATTGGAATGAGCTGAGGTGAAGGTGTATAATGAGGGAGAGGTGATTTGGAGAAGGAGAAGGAGGAGGAGGAGGGGGAGGATGGAATGTCGGAGCAGGAAAATGAGGAGGAGTGGAAGAAGCAAGTATAGAAGGAGGTGATGTAGGAGGGAGAGAAGAAGAAGGTTAAGAGAGGAAGGAGAATAGAAAAGAAGGAGGCTATCTCTCTTTATATATGAGGATTACAATATATGCTAGCTCATACACATAATGATTACTAATTATTCATTTATTCAATTATTTACAGAAAATAACTCACAATATTTTAGCTGACTATTGGATGAATTTGCCAAAGTATTGTGTGGAGAATGATTGGTTGATATTTGGATGGAATGCGCATTGAATTGGGATAATATAATATTGTGTTGTATCTACACTTATCGGCCCACTAACAACTCATAACCCTACAGTATTGGACAAAGTATTGTGTGGAGAATGATTGGTTGATATTTGGATGGAATGCGCATTGAATTGGGATAATATAATATTGTGTTGTATCTACACTAATCGGCCCACTAACAACTTATAACCCTACAGTATTGGACAAAGTATTGTGTGGAGAATGATTGGTTGATATTTGGATGGAATGCGCATGAATTGGGATAATATAATATTGTGTTGTATCTACACTAATCGGCCACTAACAACTCATAACCTACAGTATTGGACAAAGTATTGTGTGGAGAATGATGGTTGATATTTGGATGGAATGCGCATTGAATTGGGATAATATATATTGTGTTGTATCTACACTAATCGGCCCACTAACAACTCATAACCCTACAGTATTGGACAAAGTATTGTGTGGAGAATGATGGTTGATATTTGGATGGAATGCGCATTGAATTGGGATAATATAATATTGTGTTGTATCTACACTAACTAACAACTCATAACCCTACAGTATTGGACAAAGTATTGTGTGGAGAATGATTGGTTGATATTTGGATGGAATGCGCATTGAATTGGGATAATATAATATTGTGTTGTATCTACACTAATCGGCCACTAACAACTCATAACCTACAGTATTGGACAAAGTATTGTGTGGAGAATGATTGGTGATATTTGGATGGATGCGCATTGAATTGGGATAATATAATATTGTGTTGTATCTACACTAATCGGCCCACTAACAACTCATAACCCTACAGTATTGTGTGGAGAATGATTGGTTGATATTTGGATGGAATGCGCATTGAATTGGGATAATATAATATTGTGTTGTATCTACACTAATCGGCCCACTAACAACTCATAACCCTACAGTATTGGACAAAGTATTGTGTGGAGAATGATGGTTGATATTTGGATGGAATGCGCATTGAATTGGGATAATATAATATTGTGTTGTATCTACACTAATCGGCCCACTAACAACTCATAACCCTACAGTATTGGACAAAGTATTGTGTGGAGAATGATTGGTTGATATTTGGATGGAATGCGCATTGAATTGGGATAATATAATATTGTGTTGTATCTACACTTATCGGCCACTAACAACTCATAACCTACAGTATTGGACAAAGTATTGTGTAGAGAATGATTGGTTGATATTTGGATGGAATGCGCATTGAATTGGGATAATATAATATTGTGTTGTATCTACACTAATCGGCCCACTAACAACTCATAACCCTACAGTATTGGACAAAGTATTGTGTGGAGAATGATTGGTTGATATTTGGATGGAATGCGCATTGAATTGGGATAATATAATATTGTGTTGTATCTACACTAATCGGCACACTAACAACTCATAACACTACTGTATTGGGGAAAGGATATAAATTCATACAACTCATAACCAGACATTCTCAGAGGAAGGATATTGAAGAATATCCTTTCCATCAATATTCTATCAATAACGTAATAAACAGAGGATTTTGAGTATCAGAGGCCCATTCTGTATTCCATTGGTGAATGCCTCAACTACGTCAAAACAACTTGAGCCAATCACAAGCCAGCAATGGCTGCCTCTCATTCAGAGTGCACGCCCATTCCAAGCATCTTCTCATCTATCAAACTCTTGAATAGTTGTTGATTTTTGAAATTTTTCAACAAGGAAAAAATTACTGAAACATTGGGTTGAGAAGATTGAAACGAGGATGATGAAACTAATGAGTAGACATATGGATCATCATGGAAATTGTTTAGAGTAAATAACTATTTTGATTCTATGTACTAGCAGGTAACCCATGCTTCACAAGGGTCCATTAAAAAACTTGAAAACTTGACCGAGTGAAGGGAGTCTTGAAGAATTTGAAATAGGCCTAGAACTATCCTCGGTCAATTAAGAATCCACTTATGCAGAATTTCAAGTTAATGAGTTGAGTAGTTGAGACGTGATGATGCGTCATTCGTGAATTTCCTATCCCCTACCTGTATAAGCCACTTCTTTCCTTTATTATAGTAAAGATAATAAGCTCTATTGATTGAAGAATACCAGATAAGAATGAGAGAGAATATTACAGATGGAATTAAATAGAAAATGCATTCATTCAAATGCTAATTGATATATAAATTATTATTCGACGAAAATATCAAATAAATGCTGTATATCACCCCGAAGACTTCTGCTACTGCAGAAATAATAATTATAGAGAGAATATTATTGGATATTCATATGTGGTAGATAGGACATCAAAGGAGAAGGGGGTGAAGAAGAAGAAGAAGAAGAAGAAGAAGAAGAAGAAGAAGAAAAAAAGAAGAAGAAGGAGAATAAGGAGAAGAGAGATAAGAAGCAATGTAGTAGAGTTCGGAAAGTATTCCCGTAACTAGTAAAAAACGTTTCCAACGGATTTACATGTTAAATTATTTATAAGATTTCGCGTTACCTCCCTCACCGACAATTATACAGCTCGTTTAGCGGTCAGAAGAGGGAGAGAAAAAGAAAGAAAAAAAGAAGAAGAGGAAGAATGAGAATGAGAATGGTACCTGAGAATCAGGGGAGAAGAGGGAGAAGAAGACCAATAAGAAAAAGGAGATGTAATAGAGGTGGAAGCAGGAGATGGAAAAATAGGAAGAGTTAGGAATGAGGTGAAGAAGAGGAAAAGAAGAGGGAGAAGTAGAAGAAGGATGAAAATGTGATAGAAAAAGTGGTAGAGGAAGATAAAGAGTAGGTATGAGTCGGAGAAGTAGGATAAGAAGAAGAAGAAGAAGAAGAAGAAGAGAATCATGAGGAAGAGAAAGGAGAAGGAGAACTGAAGTGAGGAGAAAAAAAAGATGGAGCTGAGGAAGAAAAAGGAGAAGGAGAACTGAACTGAGGAGAAAAGAAAAATGAGCTGAATAGAAAAAGTAGAAGGAGAAGAAGGAGAAAAAGAAGAAGAAGAAGAAGAAAAAGAAGAAGAAAAAGAAGAAGAAGAAGGAAGAGAAGAGAATCATTGGGAAGAGAAATGAGAAGGAGAAGTGAGTTGAGGAGAAGAAGAAGATCGAGATGAGCTAGAAAGAAAAAGTTATAGAAGGAGAAGAAAAAGAGGAAGAAGAAGAAGAAGAGAATCATGGGGAAGACAAATGAGAAGGAGACGAAGAAGATGGAGATGAGCTAGATAGAAAAAGTAGTAGGAGAAGAAGAAAAAGAGGAGGAAGAAGAAGAATAGGGAACACAAGAAGTAAGCAAGGGTTTAGGAGATGAAGGAGGGTAGATAGGAAGATTAGTAGAAGAAGACGAATAAGGAGGAGTAGAAGAAGAAGGAGAAGCAAATCGAGAAGAAACAGGAGAACAGGTGAGGGGTAGGAATAAACCCGTAGATGTAAATTTAGCGGCTTCGCTGTTTTTCTCGTAATTTTCCTGTTAAGGTGGAAAACCCGCTTTTCATTGCTTTGCAAAGGGGACGGAGTCGAGTATTCGCTCAAGTGGTTGTTGGGGGAACGGTTTTAGTCGAGAGGAGAAGGAGGAGGAGGAGGCGAAGGAGGAGGAGGAGGAGGAGGAGGAGGAGGAGGAGGATAAGAAGATAGAGTGATAAACTTGAGGAGAGATAGAATTATTTATCCAAATCATTCTTCTAGTCATTACTGCTTGTACATATCCTATTATATTAAGCGAGCAATTTCTGTATTTGGTTATACGGTTTTCTGGTTATCTAGTTATATATCTCCAACGGATCTCGAAAACGGCTCCAACGATTCTCACAAAATTCAGAACATAGTAGGTTTATGATATAAAAATTCGATTGCATCAGCCTCATCCCTGGAAAAGCTCGCGGAAAAACATTGACATGATAATTATTTTTCATCCTTGGGAAACAGCTAATAATTTCGTCGTCTGTTGATGATGGAAGTGAGTGAGGGAGTTCATGTGTGTGGGACTGTGTCAAAATTATGACTCAGCTGTTGAACTTTTGTAATCATTCAATCAGGTACTTAGGCCCGTTGCAAAAAGGCCGGGTTATTTCAATCCTGATCAATTCCAGTAGATCCATCTTTTTGAAATGGTCATCTCTGATTTGGTTCAAGTGAAATTAATCAGGATTAAAATTTAACTGGTTTTTGTGCAACCGGGCCTTTGTGAGAGATGTTTTTATTCCTCTAGGAATTAATCTCAATCCAATGTGATTAGATAGAACATTTCTGTATGAACTTAAATATAATCTCGAAGACCAAGCTTTGCTCTGGATTTCAAGAGCGTAAACAATAATAATTTATTAAGAAAGAAGAAATTATCATAGCATTCATACAGAAATGTTCTATTCTAATCACAGTTAATTGAGATTAATTCCCAGAGGAATGCAAAAATTTCCCTCACATAGGTCCAGTTGCACAAAAGCCGAATAAGTTCTAATCCTGATTAACTTCACGTGAACCAAATCAGAGAAGACCATTTCAAAAAGATGGATCTACTGGAATTAATCAGGATTGAAAATAACCCCGCTTTTTTGCAACCGGCACTAAGTACCTAATTAAATGTTTACAAAAGTTCAAAAACAACTGAGTCATAATTTTGACACAGTCCCACACACATGAACTCGCTCACTCACTTCCATCACCAACAGACGACGAAATAATTATTATCATCTGTTTTTCCAAGGATGAATAATGATAATCTTTTTAATGTCCTTCAGCAAGTTTTTCAAGGGATGAGACCTGGTGCAATCGAATCTTTATATTATAAACCTACTATGCTCTGAATTTCGTGAGAATCGTTGGAGCCGTTTCCGAGACCCGGTGGAATACAAACATTTGGGCCCGGTTGCACAACAGCCGGTTAAATTTTAACCGTGATTAATTTCACGATAACCAATCAGAGAAGGCGTTATTGGAAAGACGGCTTCTCTGATTGGTTCTCGTGGAATTAATCACGGTTAAAATTTAACCGGCTGTTGTGTAACCAGCACATAAACATCTAAACAATACAAACATCTAAACATAAAAACAGTAGTTGCTCGTTTAATAGAATAGGATTTAAATTTCTTCTTCTGTAATAAATTTGTTATGCTTTTGTACTTTAGAGCAAAGCTCACTTCCTCGATATTATATATTTTGTACAAAAAGCTAGCAGCATGGTTAAAATTCAACCGGTCCTAAGGAGTTGGAGAAGATGAAGAAGAAGAAGAAGAAGAAGAAAAGAAGAAGAAGAAGAAGAAGAAGAAGGAGAAGAAGAGAAGAAGAAGAAGAGGAAGAATATGGAGAAGAATTAAGTTCAGCCCAAAGACATTTCATAGGAACCCAATAATAGTTGATAATATCATCTCTTCTACCTGTAGGCATACATTGAAAGCCCCCTAGCCACAGTGATATATAGATGGTATGGTTTCTATTTGTGTGGCCTACATTAAGTAGCGCTGGGGGAATAGGCCTACTGACTCAGATGTCAACAGGTAGATTAGCATAGCTGCACTCCATTACATTGATTTGATGATTTGTATAATGACACTATTTACGCACTCAAAAGCTCAACAATTACTAATGTTCATTAAATGATGTTCAACTAAGACTGAGAATATAGATTTTTTGTCCACTCCTTATTCTTTTCTTCTTCTTCTTCTCCTTCTTCTTTTTCCGCTTCTTTCTTTTCTCCTTCTCCTTTCTTAATCTATCCATATTCTCTCAGTACTCTATGTATTCTATCATTATTTAGCTATGGAAGATACACAACAAATATATAGCTAATCAGTCTGAAATGCCTACATATACACTGTATATTTCCAAATTCTGTGTATACCAGAAGTGTATGTGCGTCTGTGTACACGATATCTCATCTCCACATCAACGGAATGACTTGAAATTTGGAACGTAAGGTCCTTACACTATAAGCATCCGACACCAACAATTTCGATCAAATGCAATTCAAGATGACGGCGAAAATGTTGTCAAAAACAGGGTTATTCGAGATTTCCTCGAAAACGGCTCCAACGATTTTGATAGAATTCATACCTAAAAAATTCATTGATAAGCTATATCAACTGCCACAAGTCTCATATCTGTAAAAATTTCAGGAGCTCCACCCCATCCATGCAAAGTTTGATATTGGATTTTCAATTATCAGGCTTCAGATACAATGTAAACAAAAAATTTCAAGTGGAAAAGATTGAGCATAAAAATCTCTACATTAAATGTTAAGTGACATTTTCACCTTAAATTGAAAATAAATCTAAATTCGAGAAAATAAGATTATTCGATTGCAAACTGTTGATCCTATCAAATCATTCACTATGAAGAGATAGCAGACTTCGTATGCCTGCAGCGCTATTGTCCTGTCACCAGCTGGCTCAGATCTTAGAATAGTAGACTTGAGATGCGCGAGAACAATAGTGTCAGTTGATCAATTTTCATAACGGCAAGGAAAGTGGTGTGAGTGTGCCACGCCAGATTTTTGGTCAGGAGAACATAAGTTTGTCTGACAGCCATTATTTGCTAGTCCATTTAGCGTTACCCAATGTGCACCATGGTGGCGAATTAGCGTTACACATTCAAGTTAAAAATCTGATGGAACAATTTTGAGGTAAAAGGAGGACTCAATTTTCACAGAAAAAAAACATTCTCGCCACACTGCACAGAAAGCGGCTGTTTTCCAGTCCCTACGTAGATCTGAAGGGCATTGTTCGCAGATGACTCTCGTCTGACGTCAGAACAGGTTTCTTTCCAGCCTAGGCCCAAAAGAGTACCCTTTCCAGCGGCTGACATGCAACTAAGAAAGGTGATCAAAAAACAGCTGAACAAAAAACGTTTCATTATTTGTGTTCACTATTCAATATTAAAACATTCATAATAATATCATCTTATTGTCATTTGAAAGAATAAAAAAGTATAAACTCAACCTCCCACATAATTGAACATCATCTTTTAGGTTATTTAGACAAATCAGAATAAAAAATAAAAATACTTAAACAATTTCTTGATATTCAGATCACCTCAGATTTGCTAGAGCTATGACCTTCCACTTCTGCTCTCGGAAGTGCTTAATAAACAATTATTCTCATATATATGTATTGTTTATTTTTGTGTGTGGTAAAAAATAGCGTTCTCACCACGGGCAAAAATGTTTTTCCGGCTCTCAATCTTTCCTAGTCCTCGGCCTACGGCCTCGGACTTGAAAACCGATCTCGAGCCGGAGAAATCTCATTTTCTGCTCTAGGTGCGAAATATACTATTTCCTACAGTTACGTTGAAAAGTGGCCATTGCTGCACTGATTACAGAACGCAAAGAATCACTTTTCCGCTCTAGTGCGGGAAAAATTTCTCTGCACTCCAGATTTGCAACATGGCAACGCAAAATCCTTAGTAGGTTATATGGAGCAACAGTGCAGCAAAATCAAAATGAAGTTGGTAACAGTGAGTGGGCTGCTATAGTGAGCAACGAAGCACAACGCGCAACTTATTAATTATATATTATAACGGAGGACAACAAGGACTTTAGGATTTTAGGATTAAGGTTTCTATCAATAATAAAATTACACAGAAAAACATTTGATGGATTTCAGGCAATTTTACCCATAATTACCCACTTTTCATATTCAATGGTAACTGTAGGAAAAACTTAATGTGAAATACGTGCGCAAAGTTCCTCTGCTGCACTCAACAAACCATTCCGCCCTCGCCTACGGCTCGTGTGTAAACGTTTCTTTCGGTGCAGCAAACTGTCACTTTGCGCACTAGTTGCACAAATAACTATTCCAAAATCATCTCTACCGAAATTGCTTCGAATTACTCTATGTATTATTACATAACATCGGGGCACCGAGCTTCACTCGCTATTTTTATTTATTGATAAGCAGAACACAATTCTCTAAATGATCGTGTTTATATTTCACAACTGGCTATATGCCATCTTATGAATTTCGGGGATGCGATATTTTGATTTTTCACATACTCACCCGCTCACTCACTTTTTTACTATCCACAGCTGTTTCAGCCAAGGATGAATTATCCTTTTAATGTCGTTCAGCGAGTTTTCCCAAGGATGAGACCTAGTGCAATCGAATCTCTATATCATAAACCTACTATGTTTTGAATTCAGTGAAAATCGTTAGAGCCGTTTTCGAGATCCGTCAAACATAAATGACCAGATATAAATATGAATAACCAGATATAAAAATACAGAAATTGCTCGCTTAATATAATAGGATATAGGATATATACTCAGATTTGATTACTATCCTCAATTTTAAATTACAATTTATCCGCTGGAAAAATTTGTCCACATTTTCACCATACCAAGGTCCACGTTATAATGACAGTGGGGGAATATAGGAGAACAGGGTTGCCATATTATCTACTGCTGCTCTCTCTCTCTTTCACCTCGTCTCTTTCAACATCTTTCTCCTTCATTAATCCTGATTTCCATAGTCTCTACTATGCCTAGCCTAGCGGAAATCATAACATAAATTCGTCAAAATACACAATGACTTTACTGCAATACTGGACAATTTCTCCTCTTTCTCCACTACCATTACTTCTCCTCCACATCCTCCTCCTCCACTCCCTCCTCCTCCTCCTCCTCCTCCTACTCTTCCTCCTCCTTCACTTCCTCCTCTTTCTCCTCTTCCTCCTCCTGCTTCATATCAACCTCCCTCAACAATCAAAATTCATGAATCCAAACGTGAACACAATGACAAACTGCATTACTAGACCTCTCTCACATCATCTCCTCATCGTCATCCTCCTCCTCCTCCTCTCTCCTCCTCCTCCTCCTCCTCTTATCATCATCATCATCATCTATATCAACCTTCCGCAACCGTCAAAATTTATAAATACAAACGAGAACACAATTACATACTGCATTACTAGACCTCTCTCACATCATTTCCTCATCCTCCTTCTCATCCTCCTTCTCATCCTCCTCCTCCTCCTCCTCATTATCATCATCATCATCTATATCAACCTTCCGCAACCGTCAAAATTTATAAATACAAACGTGAACACAATGACAAACTGCATAGACCCCTCTCACACCAACTCCTCCTCTACCTTCTCATCCTCCTCCTCCTCCTCCTCCTACTCCTCCTTCTCCTCCTTCTTCTCCTACTCCTCCTCCTCCTCATCCTCTTTCTCCTTTCCCTCCTCCATATCAACCTTCCGCAACCATCAAAATTTATAAATCCAAACGAGTACACAATTACATACTGCATTACTAGACCTCTCTTACATCACCTCCTCATCATCCTACTCCTCCTCCTCCTCCTCCTCCTCCTTCTTCTCCTCCTCCTTCTACTCCTCCTCCTCCTCATCATCATCCTCCTCCATATCAACCTTCCTCAACAATCAAAATTTATAAATCCAAACGAGAACACAATGACATACTGCATTACTGGACCTTTCTCACACCAACTCCTCCTCTACCCCCTCCTACACCTCCTCCCCCTTCTCTTCCACCTCCTTCTCCTCCTCCTCCTCCTCCTCCTCCTACTCATCATCATCATCATCATATCAACCTTCCGCAACCATCAAAATTTATAAATCCAAACGAGAGCACAATGACAAACTGCTCTACTGGACCACTCCTCCTCCTCCTACAACTCCTCCTCCTCATCCTCCTCCTCCTCACAACCTCCCACAAAATATAAATTCAGTTCAGCAGCATAACAATCACACAACAGCATTACGCTACTGTAGCAATTCCGGCGTTCAAATAATTTATGACCAGCTCTCATAATTCAAACCTACATTTCAGATTCATTCACCAAATGTCATCATTACCAATGCCTTCACAACGCTGAGTCCCATTCTAACAATACTGACAAATAACACTAGATTCGTCACAACTTCGACTACATTGAAATTCAATTAAAATTGTCAGTATTTCTCATAAGATAATATCAATGCATCTCATGCAACTAATACTGACAAGCCTCACTACAATCGTCACTATTTCAACCAAAGAATCATCATTCACTACAAATTGTCAGTATTTCTAATAGACTTAAATCACAGCTTCCTATTATAACAATACTGCCAACTGTCGCTGAAGCCGTTTGAAGCCTCTACATTTGGTAGAGAGTTAGTGGGGAGGATATTTTTAATATTCTTTCCGAAGAATGGACATTGATATGTCCAAAGCTCCGCCAATTTATGTACATGCATTACAATATAATTATTATCTAGAGTTATTATATTACAAACTGCTTTTTCATATCATATACAGTTCAATAATTATTTTCTTAGTCTATATTATGTAAATTCATCTATAATTTTGCTGTACTGTAAGCTATTTTATATAAGTGTATAAGCAAGTATATATTATAATCTACATGAATAAAGTACTCAATCAATCAATCAATCAAGCCGTCACAATTTCAACTACATTGAGCATTCAATGGCGCAGCAAATCAACTGAAGTGGGTTTCACTTTAAATTGTCAGAATTTCTAATACTATAACATTGGAGCTTCCCATACTACCAATGCTGAAAGGTTGCAGAGTAACTGTTGGCAGCGGAGTGATACAAGTAGGCAGCACTGATTTTTGACGTTTGCAGTTTGGAATTCAGGTTGGTAGCAGTTGATTTCTGGAGGGAAAAGCATTTTCAATATAGTGAGGTCCACGTTATGATGGCTGTGTTTGATTGGCAATGGTGTTGCTATCCTTGTCTATCATTCAACAAAGAAGATAGCGCTATCTCTTTCTCGCATTGCTCTGTTGCCAGATAAAAATGTAGAATAATAATTAGTTAATTAATAAAATATGTATTAGTATTGTGTATCAAGTTGGGATGATACTGTATCATACTGTGTTGATACTGTATCATGTTGTGGTTGTTCTTGTTCTATAGTGACGTCCACGTTATAATGACAGTATTTGATCAACTTTGGTGTTGCTATCCTTGTCTATCATTCCACAAAGCCGATAGCGATGTTTGAAATCATAGTATTGTATATCAAGTTGGGATGATACTGTATCATATTGTGTTGATACTGTATCATGTTGTGGTTGTTCTTCTTCCATAGTGAGGTCCACGTTATAATGGCAGTGTTTGATTAACATTGGAGTTGCTATCCTTGTCTATCATTCCACAAAGCAGATAGCGAATGTTTGAAATCATAGTATTGTGTATCAAGTTGGGATGATACTGTATCATATTGTGTTGATACTGTATCATGTTGTGTTGTTCTTGTTCTATAGTGAGGTCCACGTTATAATGGCAGTATTTGATTAACATTAGTGGTGCTATCCTTGTCTATCATTCCACAAAGCAGATAGCGAATGTTTGAAATCATAGTATTGTGTATCAAGTTGGGATGATACTGTATCATATTGTGTTGATACTGTATCATGTTGTGGTTGTTCTTGTTCTATAGTGAGGTCCACGTTGTAATGGCAGTATCTGACTAACATTGGTGTTGCTATCCTTGTCTATCATTCCACAAAGCAGATAGCGAATTTATCAAATCATAGTATTGTGTATCAAGTTGGGATGATACTGTATCATATTGTGTTGATACTGTATCATGTTGTGGTTGTTCTTGTTCTATAGTGAGGTCCACGTTATAATGGAGGTATTTGATTAACATTAGTGGTGCTATCCTTGTCTATCATTCCACAAAGCAGATAGCGAATGTATCAAATCATAGTATTGTGTATCATATTGTGTTGATACTATCCTTATACTGATATATTATCCTCATACTATCCGGTGGTACTATCCTTTCATAGGTCCACAACCTTGCCAATTATGTTTTTGACAGTGTAGAAATATAATTAATCAATGCAGAGAATCGGCATCGCTATTCTTCTATCTTTATCCACTGCCATTATAACGTGGACCTCACCATAGGAACGTACTTTCAGTGTCCAGGGTCACCAGTCTTCTATTTTTCTTATATTAATTTCTATTAATTATTTAATAGTTTATTAATTTTTAATTCTATTTTATTTATATTTCGCTCCCAAAATTTAGCCACCCGGAGGGCTTTGTCGTTGCTTTGGGGGAGGTCGTCATAGACTAGGAAGAAGCAGGATGAGGAGAAGGTGAGAAGAAAGATAGAAGAAAAGACGAAGAAAGGAAGTAGGGAAGATTGATTGATTGAGTTCTTTATCTACGTAGATTACAATATATACTGGCTTATACACTTATATACAATAGCTTACAATACAGCAACATTATAGATGAATTTACATATATAGACTAAAAAATAATTATTGAACTGTATATGATATGAAAAAGTAATTTGTAATATAATAACTATAGATAATAATCATATTGTTATGCATCTACATAAATTGGCGGAGCTTTGGACATATCAATGTCCATTCTTCGGAAAGAATATTAAAAATATCCTCCCCACTAACTCTCTACCAAAACGTTTATTTCATTATTTAAACTAAGGATTTATTTATCAATGGAAATATTGTAAAAGTTTTAATCAATATGAATATTTAAGAGAAAAAAAAACAGAAAATCGATAAAGTAAAATAATTATATAGGTAGATAAGATCAAATAATTGATTAATAAAATGAAGTAGGCTGAAAGTAGATCAGGGTTATCAACTTTCAGTAATATACAGCAGTATGCAGTATATGAGTTGTACTTCTCCATTAAAAAACAAATCATTGTATGAAAATTATAGGAGAGAGGAGAATTATAGAAGAAAGAAGAGAGAACAGCAGTCATAAAACGCGGAGTTCAGCAAGATCCACCAATTTGCATATTATTAAACGAAAAATTGTGACCCACTTGAAAATTTCTGCAACAAGCGCTTACCTCTATAATTTTTATACTGAGATTTACTTTATAATATTAGCATTCTTTATTAATAACATAACTGCTCCACATCCAACCAATGCTCAAAGTATCAAGTGAATCTCGAATACAGTCTGCTTTGATCATGTATTAAAAATACATGATTTACATAATATTAGGTACATGTTCTACATATTAGACTATAATGATTTGTTTTTTTAATGGAGAAGTACTTCTCATATTACTCTAATTTGAGAGGATACTTGACTTGTATACTCTACAATGAGGTCCACGTTATAATAGCAGTATTTGATCAACATTGGTGTTGCTATCCTTGTCTATCATTCCACAAAGCAGATACCGAATGTATCAGATCATAGGGTTGTGTATCAAGTTGAGATGATACTGTATCATGTTGTGGTTGTTCTCGTTCTATAGTCAGGTCCATGCTATAATGGCAATATTTGATTAACATTGGTGTTGCTATCCTTGTCTATCATTCCACAAAGTGGATAGCGAATGTATCAAATCATAGTGTTGTGTATCAAGTTGAGATGATACTGTATCATGTTGTGGTTGTTCTTGTTCTATAGTGAGGTCCACGTTATAATGGCAGAATTTGATTAACATTGGTGTTGCTATCCTGGTGTATCAAGTTGGGATGATACTGAATCATATTGTGTTGATACTGTATCATGTTGTGGTTTTTCTTGTTCTATAGTGAGGTCCACGTTATAATGGCAGTATTTGATCAACATTGGTGTTGCTATCCTTGTCTATCATTCCACAAAGCAGATAGCGAATGAATTGAATCATAGTGTTGTGTATCAAGTTGTGATGATACTGTATCATATTGTGTTGTTACTGTATCATGTTGTAGTTGTTCTTGTTCTATAGTGAGGTCCATGTTATAATAGCAGTATTTGATTAACATTGGTGTTGCTATCCTTGTCTATCATTCCACAAAGCAGATAACGAATTTATCAAATCATTGTGTTGTGTATCAAGTTGAGATGATACTGTATCATATTGTTTTGATACTGTATCACGTTGTGGTTTTTCTTGTTCTATAGTGAGGTCCACGTTATAATGGCAGTATTTGATCAACATTGGTGTTGCTATCCTTGTCTATCATTCCACAAAGCAGATAACGAATTTATCAAATCATTGTGTTGTGTATCAAGTTGAGATGATACTGTATCATATTGTTTTGATACTGTATCACGTTGTGGTTGTTCTTGTTCTATAGTGAGGTCCACGTTATAATGGCAGTGTTTGATCAACATTGGTGTTGCTATACTTGTCTATCATTCCACAAGATTTTCATGAATTTGTAAGGTATGTTCCTTTTTTAATTGCGCGTCGACGTGTGTACAAGGTTTTTGGAAATCTCTCATTTCAAGGATAATATGAAAGGAAAAAGGAACCTCCTTCATACGCCAATATTAGAGTAAAAATCAGACTATAGAATTATTCATCATAAATCAGCTGACAAGTGATTACACAGATGTTTGGAGGAGCCAGTCTATTGCTGTATTTCCATAACGTCTATAGTTTCTATCAGGTACTTGTGGATGAGAATACTGCGTGAGGTCTACTGTTCACAGAACTACTAGTAAATGACCTGATAAGCTCCCCATTCAACAAGAGGTGACATTTTAAAGTGAGTTCACATCACAATTTCCAATCTCAATCATTATAGTATCCATCATGCCCCAACTCTGTTGATAACAGGTCCTGATTAGCATATAATAGCCACCGCATGTATTCTGCGTGATAATGTATTCGTCGAGTACATATGTAGACTATGTACATGTAAATACAAATGTTTGGTTGTGTGTAAATACATATAATGTATTTTGCAAGGGAAGCGAGCGAGTTTAATTATGTCACCCCTGGGGGT
Source organism: Nilaparvata lugens (assembly GCF_014356525.2). Lineage (NCBI taxonomy): Eukaryota > Metazoa > Arthropoda > Insecta > Hemiptera > Delphacidae > Nilaparvata > Nilaparvata lugens. The sequence continues at coordinate 22,891,967 of NC_052517.1, read as the reverse complement.
CACGGGACAGTGGGACAGATATCATTGTAATTGAGTGACCTGTCTGATTAGTGTCCGCACTTGGTGTCGATTGTTCGGGATCGATATTTGTGTATCAATTGTTGAATATCGATATTTGGATATCGATATTTGTACATCGATATTCGGATATCGATATTTGTAAATCGATATTTTTCTTTATAAATATGTCGGTGGGTTGGGTATTGAAGTAGTTATGTTGGAAAATTTCAATGTCAGATCAATGTTTGCACTTGGTATCGATTGTTAGATATTGATAATTGAGTATCGATATTTGTCTATCTATAAAAGGATATCTATATTTCCTTTCGATATAAGAATATCTGGATTTTGTATATCCATTGTCGGTGAGTTGGTTATTGAAGTATGTATAGTTTTGTTGTAAAATTTCAATGTCAGATCAATGTTTGAACTTGGTATTGATTGTTGAATATTTATATTTGAGTATCGATATTTTGTCCATTGATATCTGTCTATCGATATTGGACTATAGGTTTTGTATATCAATATGTCGGTGTGTTGGTCATTGGAGTATTGATGATTTTGTTGGAATCTTTTAATGTCTATGAATGTTTGTAATTGGTGTCGATTGTTGGGAATCGATATTTGTGTATCGATTGTTGGATATCAATATTTGTATATTTGAGGCACATAACAGGAAACACTAATAGTTTTATAATATTGATTAAAACAGGAAAGACGCGACATAGATAGATTAAAACATTAAGGTCCGGCTTCCGAGCTCGGGATTTACCTAAGTCCTAGACTTTAAACAGCTGGAGTCAGAAAATTGGCTTCCCAAAACGGGGCGTAGTCGCAGTCATTGTCATAGTCACGTTTGGAATGAATTTCGAAAAACTAGAGAGTTGAACACATAATGAAATAAAGAGAAAATAGTGTAAAGTTTCAGCTATTTTGAATTATTCAGGAATGTCTAACTTCGTCAAGGGAAAACGTTTCCAATTATAGATATGAGAAAATAAAAACTACGACTACTGTTATAAAAGCTGCGACACTACGCCCCGTTTTGGAAACCGAAGTCAATTTTCTGACTCCAGCTGTTTAAAGTCTAGAACTTAGCTAAATCCCGGGCTCGGAAAACGGCCCTTAGAGACTTACATTAATTTCGGAAATTTTAATAGGCTATGCCATCTTTGTCAACCGTGTAGAGAGTCATATCTATATTTGTATATTGTTCTTTGTATATCGATATGTCTGTCGTTTGAATATTGAACTATCAATAGTTTTAGTGGGAACTTTCAATGATCAATAAATGTCCGCACTTGGTGTCAATAATTGTAAGATATTGATATATGTGTATCAATATTTTTATATCGATATTTCAGTGGGTTGGGTATTGAAGTATCAATAGTTTTGTTGAATATTTCAATGACCTATCAATGTCCGCACTGCATCAAGAAGAATCCTCCTTTCAAACATAATACAACAAATGAACACTCTCTGGAAAACATAATACAATGAATGGATACTTTGTAGGGAATAAAGTAAGACTTCAACAGATATTTATTCATGTGACCTTTCAGCGTAAAATCAAAGTGAACCATTGAAGCTGCATGGAATACTATTATTCAAATTCGATTCAAGTCAATATTTTTCTCCAAGAAACGGTGCTGACATTGACAAAAATAGAAATCTCCTGAACATAGTATTAGCCTACACTGGAGCTGAAAAAGAAGTGGAAGAATTCAAAGGAGAGCAAGAAGAAGAAGAAAGAAGAAGAAGTTACTACTACTTTTCACATTGACAAAAATAAAATATTATCAGAGAATCTTTGAAGTACAAGACGAGACACAGGGGAAGCGAAGGGAGAAGGGAGAAGGGAAGAAGAAGAAGAAGAAGAAGAAGAAGAAGAAGAAGAAGAAAAAGAAGAAGAAGAAGAAGGAGAAAGGAAAAAATACAACTACTATACTGTTGACATTGACAAAAATAAAATATTATCAGAGAATCATAGAAGTACAAGACGAGACATTGGAGGAGTAGAGGAGGAGGAAGAAAGAGAAAAAGGATAAGAAAAAGAAGAATAAGAAGAAGAAGGAGAAGAAGAGGAAGAATAAGAAGAGGAAAAAGCGTGAAAAACATTATTATTCAGCACATCGAAAGCTTTTCATTCATGGAGGATTTGGTACGACAATTTTCTATCTATGACAAGTTTTTTTCTTCTCCTTTTCAAAGCTCTGATCGAGCAGTTGCCTTGAGCTGTTTTGAATGGAGACAAAATCGGATGAAGGAGGAGGAAGAGAGGGTGGTTGAGGAGGAGGAGGAGGATGAGGAGGAGGAGGAGGAGGAGGAGGAGGAGGAGGTGGAGAAGTAGAAAGAGGAGTAAATGGAATTAAGGTGGATGATGAGGAGGAGAAGAAAGAGGAGTAAATGGAATTAAGGCGGATGATGAGGAGGAGAAGTAGTACTTGTAATTTACAAGATAAATAATAATATTATCACTTTACTTATATCGGCTACTTGATTCAAATTAATAGAATAGTATATTTCGCACCTAGAGCAGAAAATGAGATTTTCCCGGCTCGAAATCGGTTTTCAAGTCCAAGACCGTATAGTAGGCCGACGACTAGAAAAGATTGAGAGCCGGAAAAACATTTTTGCCCGTGGTGCGAACGCTATTTTTCGCCACACACAAAAATGAACAATAATATATATGAGAATAGTTGTTTACTAATCACTTCCGAGAGCAGAAGTGGAAGGTGATAGCTCTAGCAAATCTGAGGTAATCTGAATATCAGGAAATTGTCCAAGTATTTTTGTTTTTTATTCTGATTTGTCTAAATAGCCTGAAAGATGATGTTCAATTATGTGGGAGGTTGAGTTTTCACTTTTTTATTTTTTCAAATGACAATAAGATGATATCATTATAAATGTTTTATTATAGTATAATGAACACAAAAAATGAAAAGTTTTTTGATCACCTTTCTTAGTTGCATGTTAGCGGCTGGAAAGGGTACTCTTTCCGGCCTAGGACGGGAAGGGAACTTGTTCTGACGTCAGACGAGAGTCGTCTGCAAACAATGTCTTTCAGATCCACGTAGGGACTGGAAAACAGCTGCTCTCTGTGCAGTGTGGCGGAAACAATATAAATAGCCCACTTGTAGACCCTTTATGAAAAACGTTGAAATATTTCAACGATCAGTTTTTGTCCTTTGGTCATTTTCAAATTGAAATGTGGAGAATAGAATGTAATGGTCCCATTACAAGGTAGTTGATTTATTTAAAGTTCCCGCTGAAGCCATCTGGTTTTTCTCCCTTTTAACTCTTTGTGGGAAATTTCTTTAAATTTGTTGCCTGTCTGCCATGCCGACTGCATTGTTTGGTAGAACAGAGAGAATAGCTGGCGTCGTTTTTGGCTTGGGTTTTTGAGTTCTAACCAATGTAGCTATTTTGTGTTGTTAAAGAACTGTTTTTCTTTCTTTTAGTATTTAAATTTTGGCATTTTAACATGCCTAACTCATTTACCAAATTATCTCGTTCACCTAGCTATTAATTTATGTCTCATTTGAGTAAATGCTCGTCTTTGCTAATGTTTGACTTTTGTACAAGCCAAGCTAACCAAACGCGTCTGTTACTTGTTTATTAAATCCGCAAAAGCGGTCCACGACCTTACTGTCACACTTAAGAAATGTTTGTGTGAACAGTGTTATTGATTCATCACTTGAAAGAATCCAGCCCGACCACTTCTAACCTAGGGAAAGGGGTCTAATCAATCTAAAATTCACTGACGCTCATTTGGTGGATAAATTACCAATATATTAAAAAAATTACAATAAACAAGGCAAGACATGAGTTGCAACAGTCGTTGACCACTACTTAATAATTTTCAAAACCTGAAAATGACAATCTCAAATGAAAGAATCTAGGGGATCCAAGGATACCCAGTACGTAACTGAAATCCCCAAAAGATCAACATTGATCTTGAATACAAGTAAAATAATCCAAAACAGATTATAAGCAAGTCCACCCAAGTATTACTCAATATCCAAAAAAAGAATTAATGCAAGTTCAAAATAAAAAGATAAAAGAAATTACTATACAAGGGATACTTGGATTACCTAAGATTCCACAAATACAAAATCAGTGAATCTCTGATTAGGTTGCAGTCCAATTCGTTCATCTAATATCACCCCAGTAGTGTTGCGGTCAAGTGTTCCTCAAATACACTGCTCGATCATTTCCGACTCAACACGGACAGTGAAAGGAATACAATAATTCATTATCGAGAACAAACTATTATATTCCCAACCTGACAAGGATAAACGAATAACTTCCCCCACTATTCGCCGATTGTTCCAGTTTGGTAGAAAAATTGAAGATGTATTACCTCGATTCGGCGAACTTTCCACTTGGGAGTAACAAACTCTCGTAGTTCAACAGCATTCGGCAAAATTAGATGGTTATGCCATTGTACAGCCGTGGTCCAACAGATCGTCCGTGACGTCAGAATCAGAATGTCGCCCAGCTCGTGGTGTGTCGGACAGTACGCCGAGATCGTGTGATCCCCATGTCGTGGACCGCTAAAATAATAAACAATCTACAATAGTTTCTACTCCTCTAACAATAGGAATTCAAAAACAAATATTTTCAATTGGAATAATTTTAAGGAGTTCAAAAAAGAGTTTCGAATTATGCAACAAATCTATGCTTTGCGCACCTAACTTACTGTATAACAATAATTTCGGTTATTTCTATCTTAAGCATGGAGCCTACATGCTATGTATTGGCCACTCTTGAATTATAATCAACTAGTACTACGGCAAATAATAGTGGAATATCAAAATTATAATATTATTTATCAACATAACTATTGGAATAATTGTCATCTGAAATTTATGGAGATTAGCTCTCCCCACTTTGAACAGAAGTAATTATCGATGTTTAAATGAAATAACGTTTAACAGAAAACAAAGTAATATTTCGGCATCCTGACTTCCTATTCTAGTAGTAAAATTTGTTATTCTCGTTCAGAGAATCCATAGGATCACTTAATTACACGATCTAACCAGCAAACTTACAATCTAACCTGTCGTACATTGAATATGCAACCTTATATTTGTCTTATTACTACTTGTTTTGAGTCTATGGAAATCAATGTTCCCATTTTTGGTATAATTATTACAAATAATAATTAAATACTTATGCTAGTACATACCTTTTGCGGATTTAATAAACAAGTAACAGACGCGTTTGGTTAGCTTAGCTTGTAGAAAAGTCAAACATTAGCAAAGACGAGCATTTACTCAAATGAGACATAAATTAATAGCTAGGTGAACGAGATAATTTGGTAAATGAGTTAGGCATGTTAAAATGCCAAAATTTAAATACTAAAAGAAAGAAAAACAGTTCTTTAACAAACCAAAATAGCTACATTGGTTAGAACTCAAAAACCCAAGCCAAAAACGACGCCAGCTATTCTCTCTGTTCTACCAAACAATGCAGTCGGCATGGCAGACAGGCAACAAATTTAAAGAAAATTTCCCACAAAGAGTTAAAAGGGAGAAAAACCAGATGGCTTCAGCGGGAACTTTAAATAAATCAACTACCTTGTAATGGGACCATTACAAAACAAGTTCATACAACAAAGTATCAAATTGTTTATTTCACACTTTAACTTGTTTCAACATAACAAAGTATCAACTTGTTCATTTTTCCACATTTCAACTTGAAAATGACCGATGGTTAAAACTAGTCATTGAAATTTCTCAAAGTTTTTAATAAAGGGTACTACAAGTTTTTATATTGTATTTATTAATTTGAATAAATGATATCGATTAGCTGGCTGAGGTCTGGTGTCAGAGTTTTCAGGTCGCAACTGATCAATTTCAGGACCTCTGACATCACCTTACGACTGATTTTTGGCAGCCGGGACCAACGGCCTAACGTATCCATCCAAAACAATAAACATTTTCAAGATTGAGAGTATCGTAGAGTGGTGAGAATAGTTATAGGAGGAGAGATTGTAGTAATATGTAGATTTTTTCCAATATCTGTGATGTGGAAAGCGAAAAAGAACCAGTTATTGTCAGAAGAGTAAAATGTTCAGGGCAGACAATAAAAGAGATTAGGGTCAAGAATATCGACCTCGAATTCTCAATCGATTATCATGCAGTAACATTTCCTTTATTGGTCAGAATCGATTGAAAAGTCGAGTCTCTCGTCGATTATATGAACAGTCGATTGTATAAACACATGTAATTTTGAAGAAAAGGGACCAGTTGTCGTTATGGAGTTATAACATTGCCCTGTTTTTATGGTTGAATGGGCATATATAACTCAGTCATTTTCAAGATATCAATCTAAATTTTTTATTTGTTATTTATAGTCTCCTTTATTCAGGAAGAATGATATCTTAAATTTGATTTTTTGAGACAACTGGTCCCTATTTGCTTTCATGATGACTTACCATAATATCCGTTAACCTGCTCCTCGTTAACATGGAAGAATTAACGTGGGCTCACCTGGAAAATAAAATAAATAATTATTATAAAGTCGATTATAATCATTAACAGGTAATGTTGCGAGATGGATAGGATATTACATTCATTCAAAAGCCAATAATACATACTATAATAAAGGAAAGAACTGGCTTATACACGTAGGGGATAGGAAATTCACGAATGACGCATCATCACGTCTCAACTACTCAACTCATTAACTCGAAATTCTACATCAAGGTTCTTAATTCACCGAGGACAAGAACATCCACAACATGATACAGTATCAACACAATATGATACAGTATCATCTCAACTTGATACACATCACTATGATTTGATACATTCGCTTTCTGCTTTGAGGAATGATAGACAAGGATAGCAATACCATTGCTAATCAGACACTGCCATTATAACGTGGACCTTACTATAGAACAAGAACAACCACAACATGATACAGTATCAATACAATATGATACAGTATCATCTCAACTTGATGCACATCACTATGATTTGATACATTCGCTTTCTGCTTTGTGGAATGATAGACAAGGATAGCAATACTATTGCTAATCAGACACTGCCATTATAACGTGGATCTTACTATAGAACAAGAACAACCACAACATGATACAGTATCAATACAATATGATACAGTATCATCTCAACTTGATACACAACACTATGATTTGATATATTCGCTATCTACTTTGTGGAATGATAGAGAAGGATAACAATACCATTGTTAATCAGACACTGCCATTATAACGTGGACCTCACTATAGAACAAGAACAACCAGAACATGATACAGTATCAACACAATATGATACAGTATCATCTCAACTTGATACACAACACTATGATTTGATACATTGGCTATCTGCTTTGTGGAATGATAGACAAGGATAGCAATACCATTGCTAATCAAACACTGCCATTATAACGTGGACCTCACGATATAGAGGTGGCATGAAGGAACAAGAAACCGTAAATAAGGAAAGAGAATAAGTAATGAAGAGTTGGTGGGGGGAGTGTGAGAAGAACAACAAAAATTCTCACAAAAAAATTAGAAAGAACATAATTTTGTCAAGTTGGTAGTGAAGTGGAAGCATGTTAGGGGTTAAGCGGAGCAGCAGGGGTGCCAACTTCATAATTAATTGCATAAAATTAGTTTTTCCTCGGCTGGAAAAATGAGTTGTGCGTTCGGAAAAGTTGTTTGGAAAAACGACTACTGCTTCTGCAAAAGAAAAGCTAACGGGAAAACTCAACGGGTCTCGAACCATTCACTTCTTCTTTCACTTTTTGATCTTCTCCCTCTTCTCCCACTTCTTCTTCTACTTCTTCTTTCTCTTCTTCTTCTTCTCCTTCATCCCCTTCTCTTTATTCTTCTTCTGTCCTTCTGGTTCGTTAATGATAAAATATTTGCATGACTCGGTTAAGTCATTGCCAGGGAATGAACACCTTATTTCATTTCAGGAGCTCCGCCCCATCTATGCTAAGTTTCATTTTAGATTCTCAGTTATCAGGCTTCAGATACAATTTAAACAGAAAAATTTCGAGTGGAAAAGATTGAGCATGAGAATCTGTACAATTAATGTTCAATAACATTTTCACCTAGAATTGGAAATAAGCTCGAAATTGGAGGTGATGTGATTATCCAATTATTGCAAACTGTTGGCAACTGTTGATTCTATTGAATCATAGATAGCAGACCTCGTGTGTCTCCAGCGTCATTGTCCTGTAACCAGCTGGCTCGAATCTTTGAATATTAGACTTGAGATGCGCGGGCACACTAGCGTCAGGTGATCAATTTTCATAACGGCAAGGAAAGTTGTGTGAGTGCGCCACACCAGATTTTTTGTATAGTAGCGATTATCGAATTTGCATCTAGCTGTTTACCCTGTTGATAATATTTGCAGTAGCAGAAGTCTTCGGGGTGACTCACATCATATGCTTCGGATTTCCATTCATAATAATTATTCATTAATTAGCATTTGAACAATTGCAACTCCCAATTTGTTTCCATCTGTAGGAAATACTCTGTTGTCTTATACTTTCCACAGACATTATAACTTAATCTCACCGTAATGAGAAATATCCACATACTTCTAACATCTCTTTCTTTATATTACCCCTTCCCACAACTCTTTCTCTCTACCCCCTCCACCTACTCCTCCTCCTCCGTCTCCTCCTCCGCCTCCTCCACCTCAATTTTTCTCGAACTCTTTTTCTTCTCATTCTACGACCAGACATTGTTCATACTCCTCTCTTTCACATAGTTCTCCGCTTCCTCTAACTCATTCCCATCATCCTCCTTCTGCCCCTCCTCCCACTCCTCCTCCTCCTCCTCCTCACAAACTACTGCAGTGTCCTTCAAAACTGATCCCTGTGTGTTATGATCCCTCATACATCCATTATGATTTCAAATCCCTCTTTCAAACCTTCCACGATATACAGCATATACCAGCAGCACTCTGCCTTATAAATTTATTTCTGTCCAACAAAATTTATCGACGACACATGTCTACAGGATGAGGAGGAGGAGGAAGAAGAGGAGGAGGTGGTGGAGGATGAGGTGAAGGGGAGGAAAGGAGGTGAGGGTGATTGTATGAGAAATGTCTCCTTGTAGAGTGAGAAGGAAAAGAGTTTCAGAATAATTGAGAAGAGAAGTGAAGGAGGATGAGGATGAGAAGGAGGAGGAAGAGGAAGAGGATGAAGATGAGGATAAGGAGAAGTAAGGTGAAGGAACAGTTGGTGATGGAGAAGGAGATGGAGGCTGTGGAAGAGGGAGAGGAGTAAGAGGAGGAGGAGAATGATGTGGAAGAGAAGAGTATGAACAATGTCTGGTTGTAGAATGAGAAGAGACAGAGTTCAAGAATAATTGAGGATGAGGAGGTGGAGGAGAAAAAGAAGAATGAGGATGAGGGGGTGAGGGAGAAGGAGGAGGATGAGGAAAAGGGAAAGGAGTAGAAGAAGGAGAAAAATGAGAAGGAGGAGAAGAAGTAGAAGAAGTGGAAAAACGACGAGAAGGAGCAGAAGTAGATAAAAGATGAGAAGGTAAAGAAGAAGAAGAAGGAGAAAAATGATGAGAAGGTGAAGAAGTAGGAGGACTTGGAGAATAAGGAGGAGAAGGAGAATGAGGAGGAGAAGGGGAAGAAGGAGAAGAAGGAGAAGAAGGAGAAGATGAAGGAAGACTTGAAGGAGGATGAGGAGGTGGAAAGTATGAACATTTTCTTCTTGTAGAGTGAAAAGGAAAACGTTTGAGAGTAATATTAAGAAGTAAAGAAGGACAAGGATGGAAAGAAGAAGAAGTTGAATGACTTGAAGGAAGAGGAGAAGAAGGAGGAGCTGGTGGTGGAGGAGGAGGATGAGGAGCAGAACAGCAGTGTCAGAACGACACATGTCTGTCTGCTTGTAGAGTGAGAAGGAACATTTGGATAACGAAGAGAGTATGAGGAGGAGGTGGATATGGAAGAGGAAGGAATGGCGGTGGAGGAGGAGGATGAAGAGGAGGAGGAGGAGGAGGAGTAGGAGGAGGAGGAGGAGGAACAGCAGTGTCACGAACTGTCGACATATTCAGGCGTGACTAAAATACCGAATTTGCTTTGATGCTGTTTTGAGTAGTGGGTGGAATAGATGAGAGGGAGGTGGAAGAGAGAGAAAAGGATGAGGAGGAAGAAGAAGCGGAGGAGGAGGCGTAAAGGTGAAGCAGATGTATTAGTGTGAGTGCATTGATTAATATTGATTCATAAGTTGACTTCAAAATCTATTATACTAGCCGTCAGGCTCGCTTCGCTCGCTGTATCCGTCTAGCCAGGGGGCTCCGCCCCCTGGACCCCCGACTGGATCATCCAAAAATGAGATCAGTGGTCTCGCTTCGCTAGCCTGCATTTTTCATTTGAGCATGCTTCATTCCATCAGAAAGTCAAAGTACTGAGAAAGCGCAGAAAAGCTGAGAAAAACGCTTATCTTGGGCATATCTTTGATGAAATATTAAAGTCACCTAATCACAAAATTTTTAGACCCCAGCTAAACCTCTGTACCAAATTTGGACATTTTCTGTCATTACTTGATGAAAGAACTGAGAAAACGCAAAAAAACGCTAATTTTGGGTGTATCTTTGGCGTTATTTCAAATTCCTTCTAACGCAACATTATTAGACCCTAGCTTAGCTTTTGTACTAAATTTGAACAATTTCTGTTCATTCCTTCTCGATAAAGCTGAGAAAGCGCAAAAAACGCTGGAAAAACGCATATTTTGGGCGTTTTCCATTCCACAAAGCAGATAGCGAATGTATCAAATCATAGTGTTGTGTAGCAAGTTGAGATGATACTGTATCATATTGTGGTGATACTGTATCATGTTGTGGTTGTTCTTGTTCTATTGTGAGGTCCACGTTATAATGGCAGTATTTGATTAGCATTGGTGTTGCTATCCTTGTCTATCATTCCACAAAGCAGATAGCGAACGTATCAAATCATAGTGTGGTGTATCAAGTTGAGATGATACTGTATCATATTGTGGTGATACTATATCATGTTGTGGTTGTTCTTGTTCTATAGTGAGGTCCACGTTATAATGGCAGTATTTGATCAACATTGGTGTTGCTATCCTTGTCTATCATTCCACAAAGCAGATAGCGAATGTATCAAATCATAGTGTGGTGTATAAAGTTGAGATGATACTGTATCATATTGTGTTGATACTGTATCATGTTGTGGTTGTTCTTGTTCTATAGTGAGGTCCACGTTATAATGGCAGTATTCGATTAGCATTAGTGTTGCTATCCTTGTCTATCATTCGACAAAGCAGATAGAGAGTGTATCAAATCATAGTGTTGTGTATCAAGTTGAGATGATACTGTTACAGATTGATGAAAAGTGAATTTTTTAGTAACACAGCCACTCGACCCAGAAGCTACTGACCTCTAGCGGTTGAATTGAGAAGTACATAGTGTTGAACAATAAAGTAAAAGTGGGAGGAGCTTGGAGGCGTGTCATTTAAATCCCGCTTCTGATTGGCTCGTTCTTCTTGTTATCTCACTTCTCTGCATTCCTCCTTTGCATTATTGAAAAATATAATTTTTTGTTTAATTGATTATTTTAAACGAGAACGAACAGTTAATATTACATCAATAAACCTGTATCAGCTACAGTCTATGGAAGGCATTGACAAGACAGAGGATCGGCAACACTCTCCTCCTATTTTTTTCTATGCCATTATAACGTGGACCTCACTATAGAACAAGAACAACCACAACATGATACAGTATCAACACAATATGATACAGTATCATATCAACTTGGTAAACAACACTATGATTTGATACATTCGCTATCTGCTTAGTGTAATGATAGACAAGGATAGCAACACCGATGTTAATCAAATACTGCCATTATAACGTGGACCTCACTGTAGTTTCCATCTCCTTTCAGAAGAGAGTATACAGAAAATACTTAATTTCAGAACTTCTAAATTATAGATTATTTCAAGCAATAATGAACAGTTAATTTATTACATCAATAAACCTGTATCAGCTACCGTCTAAAGAAGGCATTGACAAGACAGAGGTTCAGCAACGTTGTTCTTCCATCTTTCTCCACTGCCATCATAACGTGGACCTCACTATAGACATTAGTATGAACTGACAGCGCTCGTTCAATCAAACAGGTCCTACAAGAACCCTGATAAACAGTGATACTATTGGCTGGGTTCGGAGCTCGGGAGTCCTAGATTTTAAACAGCTAGAGCCAGAAAACTGGCAAAACGGGGCGTAGTCGCAGCTTTTATAACAGTAGTCGCAGTTATTAATTTCTCATTTCTATAATAGGAAACGTTTTTTCTTGACGAAATTAAACATTCCTAAATAATTCAAGATAATTGAAACTTTACAACATTTTCTCTTCATTTTATTTGGTGTTCAATTTTCTAGTTTCTCGAGATTAGATTCAAACGTGACTTTGACAATGACTGCGACTATGCCCCGTTTTGGGAAGACAATTTTCGCCACACTGCATAGAAAGCAGCTGTTTCCCAGTCCCTACATAGATCTGAAAGACCTTGTTTGCAGACGACTCTCGTCTGACGTCAGAACAGGTTTCTGAAAGAGTACCCTTTCCAGCCGCTAACATGGAACTAAGAAAGGTGATCAAAAAACAGCTGATCAGAAAACTTTTCATCATTCAATAATTGAAACATTCATAATAATATCATCTTATTGTCATTTGAAAGAATAAAAAAGTATAAACTCAACCTCCCGCATGATTGAACATAATCTTTCAGGTTATTTAGACAAATCAGAATAAAAAATGAAAATAATTGGACAATTTCCTGATATTCAGATTACCTCAGATCTGCTAGAGCTATCACCTTCCACTTCTGCTTTCGGAAGTGCTTGGTAAACAACTATTCTCATATAAATATTGTTTATTTTTGTGTATGGCAAAAAATAGTGTACGCACCACGGGCAAAGATGTTTTTCCGGCTCTCAATCTTTCCTAGTCCTCGGCCTACGGCCTCGGACTTGAAAACCGATTTCGAGCCAGAAAAGTCTCATTTTCGGCCCTAGGTGCGAAATATACTATTCCGGCTCTCAATCTTTTCTAGTCCTCGGCCTACGGCCTACAGCTGCACAGAAAGCAGCTGTTTTCCAGTCCCTACGTAGATCCGAAAGACCCTGTTTGCAAACGACGTCAGTAAAGGTTTTTTTTCCGGACTAGGCCAGAAAGTTGTCTCTTTCCAGCCGCTCATGGAAAGAGTTAATAAGTCATGCGCTAGATCGGGCGAGTGTCCACTTTCATCATCAGCTGAAGTCGCCATGATTTTAGTTCCAGTTTCGAATCAAACTAATTCGCTTCGCAACCAGTTTTATTCAGTTATTTATTGTTGATTAGTGCATTCCGAATTTTCAAAAATGCTTGAAGATGACTGTGGTATTCCAAGTGAAATTTTAAAAGAATCTGAAATCCTGACTGCAAATCTTCTACCACTAAAATCAAGAGATAGGTACGATAGCTTAACGAGTATTCTTTATTTTGTATTCTTTATTTATTTTGTCAGCAATACCTGTAGTGTGGCGAAAAATATCGTTCGCACCACGGGCAAAAATGTTTTTCCAGCTCTTAATCTTTTCTAGTCCTCGGCCTACGGCCTCGGACTTGAGAACCGATTTCGAGCTGGAAAAATCTCATTTTCTGCTCTAGGTGCGAAATACACTATTCCGGCTCTCAATCTTTTCTAGTGCTCGGCCTACGGCCTCGGACTTGAAAACCGAGCCGGAAAAATATCATTTTCTGCTCTAGGTGCGAAAGATAGACCTACTATTTCTGACTCCAGCTGTTTAAAGTCTAGAACTTAGCCAAATCCCGAGTTCGGAAACTGAGGCTATATCATCAAAAAACATCGAAAGATTCCAGAGATGTAAAACAGACAAAATGTGTTCCAAAATACAGCAAGAGACAATAAAACATAGCTGTGACAATGATGTATCATACGATTGCAGGAAGGGTTTTCAGAGTAGTTTTGCATGGAGGGTTCAAGAAGGGTTTTATGATTTCATGATTTTCGAAGCGGGCGTTTTGACGACAATGTTCCAGGTTAGGGTTTTGGGGGCGGCGTGTCAGCATTGGATGTATGGGGGGCGTTCATGTTGCTTTATGAGACATGGTGACAATTTGTAGTGAATTTGACTGTGGGTTGGGATTTCACGAAGAACTAAGCTGTCATACATTGTAGATGAGGTTTCGAGGAGCTTCTCAATGCTGTGTTTGTTCTTCCTCTTCTTCTTCTACTACTTCTTCTTCTTCTTCTTTTTCTTCTTCTTTTTCTCCCTCTTCTTCTTATTCTTCTTCTCCTTCTTCTTCTCCCTCTTCTTCTTTTTCTTCTTCTTCTACTTCTTCTCCTTCTCCTACTTCTCCTTCTCCGTCTCCTTCTTCTTCTTCTTCTTCTCTTCTTCTTCTTCTTCTTCTTCTTCTTCTTCTTCTTCTTCTTCTTCTTCTTTTTCTTCTCCTTCTTCTTCTTCTTCTTCTTCTTCTCCTTCTTCTCTTCTTCTTCTTTCTTCTTCTTCTTCTTCTTCTTCTTCTTCTTCTTCTTCTTCTTCTTCTTCTTCTTTTCCTCTCTTCTTCTTCTTCTTCTTCTTCTTCTTCTTCTTCTTCTTCTTCTTCTTCTTTTTCTTTTTCTTCTTCTTCTCTTCTTCCTTCTTCTTCTTCTTCTTCTTCTTCTCTTCTTCTTCTTCTTCTTCTTTCTTCTTCTTCATCATCATCATCATCATCATCTCATCATCATCATCTCATCATCATCATCATCATCATCATCATCATCATCATCATCATCATCATCATCATCATCATTCTCGTTTCATTCTTTCCTATCGCCTTCTCCTTTTCCTCTCTCTCTTCATCCTTCTTCTTCTTTTCCTTCTCCAACACATTCTGATCCTTCTCCTGTTTTTTCCATTTTCTCCTGCTGTTTCTTCACCTACCTCCTTATCCTCCTCCTCCTCCTTCTTCTTCTTCTTGTTCTTCCGCCTTCTCATATTCCTCCTTCTTTTTCTCCTTCAACTGCGTCTGCTACTTCATCTTTCTCTCCTCCTCGTTCTTCTTCAAGTCCTACATCTTCTTCTCCTACATCATCTTCTTCTCCTACATCATCTTCTTCTTGTTCTCTATTTTCTTCTTATTCTCCTCCCCGTTCAGATTCTTCTTCTCCTTGGCCTTCTTCTTTTTCGCCTTCTCCTACTCCACCTTCTCCAACACTGTCTCATCTTTCTTCTGCTTCTTCATATCTTCTCACAATTCTTCATCTCTTTCTCTCTCTCATCACCTCTTATTCTTATCCTTTTCATTCTTTTTCTTTTTCTTCTTCAACAGCTTCTTTCACATCTCCTTCTTATCCTCATTCTTGTTCTTCTCTATCTCCTTCTTCTTCTCCTCATCCAACACTCACTCATACTTCTTCTGCTTCTTTATCTTCTCCTACTGCTCTTTCTCTTCTTCTTCTCAACCACTTCTTCTTTCCCTTCCAATTCTCTTTCTTCCTCTACTCCTTTCTCTGTCTTAATCCTTCTCCTTCTCCAACACCGTCTCATCCTACTCCTGTTTCTCTATCTTCACCTGCTTCTTCTTTTTATTCTCTTTCCACTCTCTACTTTCTTATTCTATTTCTTCTCCTCCTTCCCTACCTTCTTCCAGACCTTTTTCGTCATCTACTCCTTCTCTCCCGCCTTTTTCTTCACCTTCTCCAACACTCTCATCCTTCTCCTGCTTCTTCTTCTCCTCCTACTTCTTCCTCTCTTCTTTTTCTTCTCTTCTTCACCTCTCCTCAACATCCTCTTTCCTCTTCTTCTTCTTCATCATCTTCTTCTTCTTTTTCTTCTTCTTCATCATCTCCTACTTCTTCCTCACTACATTTTCTTCTTCTTCTTCACCTCTCCACAACATCCTCTTTCCTCTTCTTCTTCTTCTTTTTCATCATCATCATCATCTTCTTCTTCTACTCAGCAGTTGTGATTCAATGGTTGGAGGAAGGAACTGCATACATATGTACTGTATACACCGTCGTAAAACAACTGTAAAAATGATATTTCCTTTCCGGTAGTGTTTTATGAATATGACTAGGAAGGGAGAGCTTGGGAGGAGGAGATTAACGAGGAGGAAGAGAAGGAGGAGGGGGGGGATGATCAGGAGGATGATGGAGACCAGAATTGTATGGTTTAGTAGAGGAAGGGAAGGAAATTTGAAAATGAGGCGACCATTTCAAAGCATCAATAAAAAACTATGAATTCATTTTTATAATCACTGTTATTCATATCTTTGAATCTATCTATATTTTCTTTCTATACCATCCAACTCTCCAGTTTGTTTATTAGGGAAAAAAATATTTTCTTAGAGTGGATTATATTAGATTTGGTTATGTAGATTACCATGTATGCTGGCTTATACACTGATTTAAATAACTGACAAAATAGCTAACTATTGAATGAATCTGCCAAGTATTTCAGTGGAGATTGATTGGATGATATTCGGATGGAATGCGCATTGAATTGGGATAATATAATATTGTGTTGTATCTACACTAATCGGCCCACTAACAAATAACCCTACAGTATTGGACAAAGTATGGTGTGGAGAATGATGGTTGATATTTGGATGGAATGCGCATTGAATGGGATAATATAATATTGTGTTGTATCTACACTAATCGGCCACTAACAACTCATAACCTACAGTATTGGACAAAGTATTGTGTGGAGAATGATTGGTGGATTTGGGATGGAATGCGCATGAATTGGGATAATATATATTGTGTTGATCTACACTAATCGGCCCACTAACAACTCATAACCCTACAGTATGGACAAAGTATTGTGTGGAGAATGATGGTTGATATTTGGATGGAATGCGCATTGAATTGGGATAATATAATAATGTTGTGTTGTGATTCTACACTAATCGGGCCCAACTAACAACTCATAACCCTACAGTATGGACAAAGTATTGTGTGGAGAATGATTGGTTGATATTTGGATGGAATGCGCATTGAATTGGATAATATAATATGTGTTTGATCTACACTATCGGCCCACTAACAACTCATAACCCTACAGTATTGGACAAAGTTTGTGTGGAGAATGATTGGTTGATATTGGATGGAATGCCATTGAATTGGGTAATATAATATTGTGTTGAGTAGTATCTATTTACCGCTTTGCGAGACTTTTTTGCGACTTTACC
>NC_052517.1:22743090-22874663 GCF_014356525.2 Nilaparvata lugens | reverse complement strand
TATCGGCGGAGTTACAATTACCGACTTTTTAGGTTAAGATCTGACTTTTTGGCGAGCTGCTAACAATCAGCTGATTAGGGAGCGTGAAGAAACTCTTCTGCGCATGCGCAGATGGTAAGCGAGCGAAAAAGTAGATTCTCCTCAGAAATAAGCTGTTTTACGAGGAGAATTGAGTGTGTAAATGAGGAGGAGGAGGAGGAGGAGGAGGAGGAAGAAGAGCAGGAACAGGAGGGAAACGTGGTAGAGGAGAAAGAGGAAGAGGAAAAGGTGATGAAGGAAAGAGTTGGTTTTTGATTGATTGATTGATTGAGTACTTTATTTATGTAGATTACAATATATACTGGCTTATAAACACTTATATACAATAGCTTACAATACAGCAAAGTTATAGATGGATTTACATAATTATAGACTGGGAAAATAATTATTGAACTGTATATGATATGAAAAAAGCAATTTGTGATAACTATAGATAATATTGTAATGCAACTACATAAATTGGCGGAGCTTTGGACATATCAATGTCCATTCTTCGGAAACCATATTCAATATATCCTTCCCACTAACTCTCTACCAAAGAAGAGGGATGATGAGGAGGGGAAGAAAGAGGAAGACATGAAAACTCTGATATCACGAATAGTTCATGGAAGAGAAAGTCCAGATAGTAGAAAGAAAGAGAGAAGAAGAGACTGGAGTTGGAAGAGAATCTGGAGGAAGAAAATGTAGAATTAGAGAGAAGGGGGTATGAGTATGAGGATGAGGAAGAGGAAGAGATGATAAAGGAAGCAGAAAGAGGGGGAAAAGAAGAATGAAAAATCTACGAAAAAACACGGATGGTTTATGGAATATCAGATAACGTTCCCATTAGGATAAAGCACCAAAAACTTTGTATGCATTTTGAACGTTGACTTGATTTACATTCCTTTTTTCACTTATATCCATGTATGAAGGCATTGTATGACAAATTTCATTTTCATTTTTCTGTAATTCCGACAATAAATGAGCGAAACGAGATAGAGATAGAATCATAGTGAGGTCCACGTTATAATGGCAGTATTTGATTAACAGTGGTGTTGCTATCCTTGTCTATCATTCCACAAAGATAGCGAATGTATCAGATCATAGTGTGGTGTATCAAGCTGAGATGATACTGTATCATATTGTGTTGATACTGTATCATGTTGTGGTTGTTCTTGATTTATAGTGAGGTCCACGTTATAATGGCAGTATTTGATTAACATTGGTGTTGCTATCCTTGTCTCTCATTCCACAAAGCAGATAGCGAATGTATCAAATTATGGTGTTGTGTATCAAGTTGAAATTATACTGTATCATATTGTGTTGATACTGTATCATGTTGTGGTTGTTCTTGTTCTATAGTGAGGTCCACGTTATAATGACATTATTTGATCAACTTTGGTTTTGCTATCCTTGTATATCATTCCACAAAGCAGATAGCGAATGTACCAAATCATAGTGTTGTGTATCAAGTTGAGATGATACTGTATCAAATTGTGTTGATACTGTATCATGTTGTGGTTGTTCTTGTTCTATAGTAAGGTCCACGTTATAATGGCAGTGTTTGATTAACATTGGTGTTGCTATCCTTGTCTATCATTCCACAAAGCAGATAGCCAATGTATCAAATCGTAGTGTTGTGTTTAAGTTGTGATGATACTGTATCATATTGTGTTGATACTGTATCATGTTGTGGTTGTTCTTGTTCTATAGTGAGGTCCATGTTATAATGGCAGTGAAGAAAGATAGGAGAAAAACGTTGCCGAGGCCCTGCATTTTCCCACTGACTGTACACAGCTGTTACTCAATTAATCCCATTAAATTTGATCTAATAATAATTATCATTTCTTGGATAAAATAATCAATTTAATGTCAAATTAATCAAGAGATATTATTTTTTCATAATTTGATTCAAAAATTTGCTTCCATAACTAAGATCAGATTCTTATTTCTATACAAACCTGAAATGGCGGCTAATTTGAAAAGCTATGATACACCAATCTGAATTACAAAACAAAATAAATTAAGTTATTTGGTAGGTATTCTATCCCAATTTCTTTCATAGATGATAGAAGAATAAAAAAAATCCTTTCTAAAATGAGTAATTCCGATGGAAATAATTCTAAAATAACCTTTCAATATTATTTATACCGGGTCGAGTAGGTCTAACCTAAACGTGTTGGCCAATTGAAGCATGGATGAAGTCTAGGATGGTTGATTATCAACTTTTGAAATGTCATTTCAGGTATTTTAATTTGTGTTTCTCATACAGTAATGACTAAAAATTATTCCATTGTTTCAAAAATACATTTTATAGTTATTTGCATATCTAGAGTGGAAAGTACGACTTTTTCTCCCTGTGGGAAAAAGTTTGAAGCCCGAGGCGAAGCCGAGGGCAGTAATTTTCCTGAGGGAGAAAAAGTATTTTTCGCTCGTGATGTACACAACATTTTTCCTCCATCTACATTTTTTATAGAAACTGCAAATTAAATCATTCCAATAACTTACGTATTGGTGACAATGTTTCCTAACAACATAACCTAAAAACTAAAACCTAAAAACCGGTCGTCTGATAGGCACTGCTGATTGCGCTATCTATCGGCAAAAGTTGTAACAATTATATCAGCTGAGCAGCTACCAAAAATGGCTGACTCCTGATCACGCGGTTCAGATTTGAATTGCAGATCAAAAATATTTGTTGGCTTGTATTTCGAATAGAATAAAATATTTTTAAAATTGTATAAATTTTTATTGTCTACTAATATTAAGAATATAATAATTATCATACAAACATATATCTCATGAGTTGATCAAATTTCTGGTTGTGGTATTGAATTCAGTTGACTCAATGACAGACACCTCTATTATGATTTCTCATCTGAGCTTAGACCTTCTAACCTATTACAATGTAAGTTTCAAAATAGAGATGCTCCCCATGTTATTTAAATAGAGTCACTTTTACTCCCTAGGGAGTTTTTCTGTTTTTTACTACCGAGAGCGAAAAAGTGACACTTTAGTATTAGGTTTCAGGGAGTAAAGTAAGTACTTTAGACAGTAGGTGGAGGAAAAATCAATTATACGACTTGTGTACCAAAGTATTTTGATAGAATGAAGAAAAAAAATGGCGGCTGAGTTACTTTTGTACAGTCACTGTCGAAAGTAAAAATAAAATATTCTGGCAAACTGACAACATTGCAAAGCTAGAGAGAGATAGCGCTATATGTTTTGTTGTATGATAGAAAAGGACAGCAACAGTATTGTCAATCATACACTGTCATTATAACGTGAACCTCACAATATCCTTGTCTATCATTCCACAAAGCAGATAGCGAGTGTATCAAGTTAAGATGATACTGTATCATATTGTTTGATACTGTATCATGTTGAAGGAAGAGGAGGAGAAAGAGAAGAAGAAGGGAGTGATAAGGAGAAATAAGAAGAAGAAAGAGAAGTGGAGAAAGAAAAATAATAATTAGAAGAAGAAGAAGAAGAAGAAGAAGAAGAAGAAGAAGAAGAAGAAGAAGAAGAAGAATAAGGAGAAGGAGGAGGTGACAGAGAAGGAGGTGATGGATCATAAATGGAAGTAGAATTGGGAGGTGGTTAATCACTAAAAAGATGATGAAGAGGGGTGTGGGAGATGTTCATTGAGATTGAGTTGAATGAGGAGGAGGAGGAGGAGGAGGAGGTCGAGTAGGAGGAAGAGTAGGAGAAAGATTAGGTGTAGATAACGAGGAGGAGGAGGAGGCGTGGTTGATGGGTGATCACAAAAAGAGGTGGAGGAGGCGGAGGTGGACTTGTTGGTTCAGTGAGTAGATAGATTAGGAGGATGAGGACGAGAAGGAGAAATGGGTGGTTGATGAAGAGGAGGATGAGGAGGAAATGATGAAGGAGGATGATGATGAGGAGGAGGAGGATGAGGAGGAGAAGGGGTGGGCTGTCAAGAGTTCACATCGTTTGCGTTCAGTTGAGTTGCTGATTTCAATTTTGCTGATTTGCATTTTTGGAGATATCAGTGACACGATCAGGCTGGCATTACATGCTCTGTCTGCTTAATTATTGCACTAGTTTTGTTCTCTATCTTCTTCTTCTTCTTCTCCCTCTTCTCCTTCTTCCCCTTCTTTCCCTTCTCCTCTTTCTCCTCCTCCTCCTCCCCCGTCATCTCGCTGAAAAATCATCCTCCCCAAAGAATGTTCGTAAAGATTTCGAAATATTTTCAAAAATTGTCAATTTTTTCAATGTTCAATGTTTGTCTATAAAATGTTTCTTCCATTCTCTCCTAATTTATCACCAATTCTCTCATTCTCTCTCTCTGTTTCCGGTTAGCAGAAGCATCCGCATGTCATCTTCGAAGCGAGGACGAAGGCGAATAAAGGGTGCGCCAACACGGGGAACTACGAGTGGCGTATGGGCGGCAGAGAAGGAGTAGGAGCGCAAAGTCTACAATTCACCTCATCCTCCTCCTCACAGGCGAGGGGCAAACGGGAGGCGAGGAGGAACAGAGGAACCAGTCCCAGTGAGGAGGAAAAGAGATGGCGAAGCCGAAATCCCAAGGAGGAAGAAAGAAAAAGAAACAAAATTTCCAAAGAAAAAGAAAAAAATAGAAACAGATCTTCCAAGGAGAAGATGTGGCGGAACAAAACTAGAAATCCTGAGGAGGAGGGTTGGTGGAGGAGTCCAGAGGAGATGTCAAGGAGGAGGAGGAGGAGGAGTGCGGAGGAGGAGGAGTACTGGAGGAGGAGGAATGGGACTAGTGAGGAGACGAGGAGGAGACGGGAGAGGAGAGATGTCAGTGTGACTACTAAGTATATTGAGACTGCCCTGGTCATCGATAAAGCTATGGTGAGTGGAAATTTATTTTTTAAATTTAAATATTTTAGTCATTCATTTGAATAATTATTCAATCATTTAACATAACATAACTTTCAGAAAAGTACCACAGGCTTGAGCCTGGAACGGTATCAATTCTAGTAAGAACACTAACTTCACTCCAATGGGCTTCTTTCATAAATTGATAAAAAAAATATTGAAACTTGTGGTAACTTACCATTTATCATTTAAAATATTAAATGACCTATCGTCGAAACAAGTCGTTGTAATAATAATAATAATAATAATAATAATAATATAATAATAATAATAATAATAATAATAATAATAATATCGAGTGACCTGGCTGGCTCAGGTCTGGTGTCAGAGTTTTCAGGTTGCAACTGATCAATTTCAGGGCCTCTGACATGACCTAACCACTGCTTTTTAGGCAGCCGGGACCGACGGCTTAATTTCCATCCGAAACACGGGAGTGGCCCGAGAAAAATATCTTGCCCGGGCTGGGACTCGAACCCCGGCCTTCGGATTACAAAGCCAGCATTTAATCCACTCGACTACGGCCACTCCTATTTTAAATGATAAAGGATACTTCAAGTTTCAATATTGTTCTTTTATTAATTTCAATTCTAGTTCATGTAGTTACGTTATTTTTGTTACTAAGACTATTTTGTACCGGTTGCACAAAAGCTGGTCAAATTTAATCGTGATTAATTAATTCCACGAGAACCAATCACAGGAGCCGTCTTATCGAGAAGGCCTCCTCTGATTGGCTCTTGTGAAATTAATCACGGTTTAAATCTAACTGGCTTTTGTACAACCGGCATTTGAATTGCACACTGCAATTCACAATCCAATACATACAGAGATTATGGAATTTGAAAATACTTTTTAGTTGTTTATAGTTATTTGTGCAACTAGTGCGCAAAGTTACAGTTTGCTGCACCAAAAGAAACGTTTACCGAAAGAAGGAATGGCTTCTTGAGTGCAGCAGAGGAACTTTGCGCACATATTTCACATTTAATTTTTCCTACAGTTACCATTGAATATGAAAAGTCGGTAATTATTGGTAAAATGGAGGCTGAAATCCATCAAATGTTTGTGTGTGTGTGATGCTGTTATTAATAGGAACCTTAATTCATTAAAAAAATTAATAATCCGATCAAAGTTAAAAATTCTCAGCCAAAGTTCTCATTTTTATTCATTCAAGAATCAGAAAAAATACAGATGGAACCAAAAATTCACATTCAAAATACACGCCAACAGCTTGTTGGCTGAACCGAGATGCAAGATGGCTGAAAACGACAAGATGGCTGAACCGACTAGCGCGCGACCTAGCGGGAAGAATCGTACCTAAGTTTGTTTCATCCAGCTAAAAATTACACGATTCAGAAATTTAGACTTTTGCTCAAATTACCGAGAAAAATGCTCAAAGTAAACTGAAAAATATTTATAAAAATAACATAGACAACAGAGAATATTTATTGTAGTATTGTTGTTTTTTATTATTTTTATTTATATGAATATCGAACGGTAATCATTCAACCTCAAAATTCGAATTTTATAATGTATATTTGCTACTTTTCTCATTTCTTGCAGTTCAAATAATAATTATTAATAGAAAAGAACTATTATTCATTATTAAATGATGAGAATTCATAAATGATGATTATTTAATTATTATTAATTATTATAAAAAAATCAATTATTACAAACTATTAGAAAATCCGAACTCTGAAGAATCTGTAAAATTTTTACACCAAAAAACAAACACACAGCTGATTTCTACCACAAAGAAAATATAACATTATTGTCATTTTTTCTCTATGTGGATGGGTTGTTATTATAACAGTTGATGATAATGACATTATAATACAATAATTTTTTGATATAATGATGATAAGTTTTTTATAATAATTCTTCTCTCAATTCCAGTTCGAGAAACGAAACGGGAGCACCCGTCTAGAGGTGGTACATGATGCTATACAAGTAGCAAATATTGCTGATTTGGTAAGTACAATAACAAATATAAAGAGTAAAAAATTATTTCTCAAATTCTCATAACAATAAATTATATCCACAGATAGAAATTAGTTTTCACCACACTGCACATAAAGCAGCTGTTTTCCAGTCCCTACGTAGATCTGAAAGACCTTGTTTGCAGATGACTCTCGTCTGATGTCAGAACAGGTTTCTTTCTGGCCTAGGCCGGAATATAATACCCTTTCCAGCCGCTAACATTGAACTAAGAAAGGTGATGAAAACAGCTGATCAAAAAACTTCTCTTTATTTGTTTTCATTATTCAATAATTATTAAAACATTTATAATAATTTCATCTTATTGTCATTTAAAAGAATAAAAAAGTATAAACTCAACCTCCCACATAATTGAACATCATCTTTTAGGTTATTTAGACAAATCAGAATAGAATAAAATAAAAATACTTGGACAATCCTGATATTCAGATCACCTCAGATTTGCTAGAGCTATCACCTTCCACTTCTGCTCTCGGAAGTGCTTAGAAAACAACTATTCACATATATATATATTGTTTATTTTTGTGTGTGGCGAAAAAAAGCGTTCGCACCACGGGCAAACATGTTTTTCCAGCTCTCAATATTTTGTAGTCCTCGGCCTACGGCCTCGGATTTGAAAACCGATTTCGAGCCAGAAAAATCTCATTTTCTGCTCTAGGTGCGAAATATACTATTTTGGATAGTATCTCTATCGAATTTCCACCTTTAGTGAGGTCCACGTTATAATAGCAGTATTCGATTAACATTGATGTTGCTATCCTTGTCTATAATTCCACAAAGCAGATGTATCAAATCATAGTATTGTGTATCAAGTTGAGATGATACTGTATCATATTGTGTTGATACTGTATCATGTTGTGTATCATTCCTGTGGAATGATTTGAACTCACGACTGGGACATGAAGAACACAACATTTAATTTAATAATTGCTGCTCTAACAGTGGTCAAGACTAACGGTGGTTAAATCCCCTGACAGGCTCTGAAATTGATCAAGTGCTACCTAAAAACTCTGACACCAGTGCTGAGTCAGCCATTCCTATGTTTTTTCTCTATTGAATCCCAAATGTGGACTTCTCCCTTCAATTAAATTGATAGAGTATTTTGCGAGTATTGCAGTTTCTGTCCTAACCAATCCCCAAAAGTGATTGCATACTAATTGATTAATATATTTCGTCTTTCTTATTCTTTCTCTCTTACTCCATCTCTCACGCTCTCTCTCTCTTTTTTATTATTTCCTTTTCACTCACTCTCTCTCCCTCTCTCTTGGTAGAGAGTTAGTGGGAAGGATTTATATTGAATATTGTTTCCGAAGAATGGACATTGATATGTCCAAAGCTCCGCGAATTTATGTAGATACATTACAATATTATCTATAGTTATTAAAATTGCTTTTTCATATCATATACAGTTCAATAATTATTTTCTTAGTCTATATCATGTAAATTCATCTATAATGTTGCTGTATTGTAAGCTATTGTATATAAGTGTATAAGCCAGTATATATTGTAATCTACATAAATAAAGTACTCAATCAATCAATCCAATGTTTTGGTCATATTGTTCTCTCCCCAGGACTTCTTCCTCTAATTGATGGATGGAATATAAATGAATGTTAAAAATGCTGACTCCACACACTCATCTCCTTCTCTTCTTCTCTTCTCCTTCTCATCTCCTTCCCTTCTCCTTCTCATCTCCTTCTCTTCTCCTCCTCTTCTCCCACTCTTTTCCCACTCTACTCCTTCTCTTTTCAGATATTTCCCTTTTTTGAATCTCTCCCTCAATGTTCACCACTTTCCCGTCTCTTTCTCTTCCATTTTTCTCTCTTCCCCTTCTCTTCTTCTTCCCTTTCTACCCCTTTCCCTTCTCTCTCCTAACCTTTTCCTACTCTTCTCCTTCTCTTCCCAGATATTTTTCATTTTTTGCATCCCTCCCCCAATGTTCTCTCCTCTTCTCTCTCCTGTTTTCTTCCCTTTTTGCATCTCTTCTCCTTCTCATCTCCTTCCCTTCTCCTTCTCATCTCCTTCCCTTCTCCTTCTCATCTCCTTCTCTTCTTCTCTTCTTCTTCTCTTCCCAGATATTCACCTTTTTTGCATCTCTCCCTCAATGTTCTCCACTTTCCCGTCTCTTTCTCTTCCATTTTTCTCTCTTTCCTTTCTCTTTTCCTCCCCTTTCTGCCCCTTTATGACCCTTTCCCTTCTCTCTTCTAACCTTGCTCTTCTCTTCTCCTTCTCTTCCCAGATGTTTTCCTTCTCTTGCATCTCTCCCTCAATGTTCTCTCATTCTCCTTTCTGTTTTTCATCCCTATTTGCATCTCTTTCCCTTCTTTTTTTCTTCCCTTTCTGCCCCTTTCCATTCTTTTTTCTAACCTTTTTCTTCTCTTCTCCTTCTCTTCCCAAATATTTTCCTTTTATTGCATTTCTCTCTCAATGTTCTCCCATTCTACCTTCTGTTTATTTTTCCTTCCTTCTCTTCTTACCTTGCTCTTCTCTTCTCCTTCTCTTCCCAGATATTTTCCTTCTCTTGCATCTCTCCCTCAATGTTCTCTCATTCTCCCTTCTGTTTTTCATCCCTATTTGCATCTCTTTCCCTTCTTTTTTTTCTTCCCTTTTTCTTCCCATTCCCTTCTCTCTCCTAACCTTTTCCTACTCTCCTCCTTCTCTCCCCAGATATTTTCCTTTTCTTGCATCTCTCCCTCAATGTTCTCTACTTTCAGGTCTCTTTTCCTCCCATTTTTCTCTCTTTCCTTTCTCTCTTTCCCTCCTCTTTTTCCATCCTTTCTGTTCCTTCCCCTTCTCTCTCCTAACCTTTTCTTCTCTTCTCCTTCTCTTCCAAGATATTTTCCTTTCCTTGCATCTCGCCCTCAATGTTCCCCTTCCCTCCCTTCTGTTTTCTTCCCTTTTTCATCTCTTCTCCTTCTCCTTTCTAATGTTTCTCTCTTCTTTTGCAGTACTTTCGCACTATGAACACCCGGGTGTCGGTGGTGTACATAGAGACATGGCAGGGCTCCAACCAGGCAGTCATAGACAAGTCTCAGGACATCAACATTGCCCTACTCAATTTTAAAGACTACACTCAGCGACATCTGTTCAGATTTGATAAGGACACAACACAGCTGTTGACGTGAGTAATGATACAAATATAATATAATAATATAAATTAGTAGAAATAGGATGAAATAGTAGAATATAGATAGATAAGATAAGAATATAAAATAGATACATCACGCCAAGATTTTGAGCGTTTTCTAGGCTTTTTCTAGAACTAGTTCAAAGGACTCAGAATAACGTCAAAGATCGGCGGTTTTTAAGCGTTTTTCCTGCGTTTTCCAGGCCTTCTCAAGAACTAATTGAAAGGAACCAGAATAACGCCAGAGATGGGCTCAATACAGGCGGTTTTTGAGCGTTTTTCCTGCGTTTTCTGGGCCTCCTCAAAAACCAATTGAAAGGACTCTGAATAACGCCGAAGATAGGCCCAAGATCGGCGGTTTTTGAGCGTTTTCTAGGCTCTTCCTAGAACTAGTTCAAAGGACTCAGAATAACGTCAAAGATAGGCGGTTTTTGAGTTCTCTCCTGTGTTTTCCAGGCCTCCTCCAATTCAATTGAAAGGACTTTGAATAACGCCGAAGATAGGCCCAAGATCGGCGATTTTTGAACGTTTTTCCTGCGTTTTCCAGGCGTTCTTAAAAACTTATTTAGAGGACTCAGAATAACGCCAGGATTTGGCCCAAGATCGGCGGTTTTTGAGCGTTTTCTAGGCTTTTTCTAGAACTAGTTCAAAGGACTCAGAATAACGTCAAAGATCGGCGGTTTTTAAGCGTTTTTCCTGCGTTTACCAGGCCTTCTCAAGAACTAATTGAAAGGACTCTGAATAAAGCCAAAGATAGTCCCAAGATCGGCGATTTTTGAACGTTTTTCCTGCGTTTTCCAGACATCATCAAGAACTTATTTAGAGGGACTCAGAATATCGCCAAAGATAGGCCCGATATACCCGCTCGTACAGTATAGTTTCTAAGCGTTTCTCAGCGTATCTTAGAGGGCTTCGTTAAGAGAGTAGTTTTCAAAGCATTTTTCAAGCGAATTGATAGTTAAGGCTGTACAAAGGCTGAAAATAAACATTCTACTCGCGATATTTTTCAAAGTTCCTCGATTCGTGTATCATCAAGCTATCAAAATTAAAAAGTTTTCTTGAAAAAAAATTTTTTCGATGATTAATTTTTGAGATATGAACGCTTAAAGTTCAAATTTTTGTGACAGAACATTTCAAATTCGTTTGAAAACATTCATTTCAAAGAGATAAATCCATGAGATTTTTCAAAGTTTCTCGATTTGTGTATCATCAAGCTATCAAAATGAAAAAGCTTTCTTAGAAATTGTTTTTTCCGATCATAACTTTTTGAGATATGAGCGCCTAAAGCTCAAATTTTTGGGACAGAACATTTCAAATTCGTTTGAGAGCATTCACTTCAAAGAGATAAATCCATGAGATTCATAGGATAGATTCTTCATGTTATTGTTGATACAGTAAATGGTCTAGTAGATAGAGTGCTTGCGTATCAGCATAGAGATCCCGGGTTCAAGCCCTCTCAATACCAAAAGTTTTTTAACTAGATCACTCCCGTGTTATCGGATGTGCACGTTAAACTGTCGGTCCCGGCTGAAGTATGACAGTCGTAAGGCACATTGACGGCTTAAATTATATATTCAGGCGGTGGGACCTTCCCGCAAGGGACTCCCCACCAACAAAAGCCATACGAATTTACTTTTTTTTTAGTAAAATAAAAATTTCCTGAGCATATCAATTTTTAAGACAGTTATTCAATTTACTAAAAATAACCAAAAATAACATTTAGTTGAATTATTTTTGGTAAATTGAATAACTTTTTGAAAAATTGATATTTTCAGAAAATTTTTGTTTCACTAGATCAACAATACCATGAAGAATTCATCCTCTATATCTCACGGATTTACCTCTTACCGAATTTGAAATGTTCCGTCTCAAAAATTCAAACTTCAGGCGCTCATATCTCAAAAAGTAATGATCGGAAAAAAATGTTTTCCCGAGAAAACTTTTTAAATTTTGATGAAAGCTCTGATGAGACAAATCGAAGAACTCTGGAAAATATCGGGAGTAGAAAGTTTATTTTTAGCCTTTGCACAGCCTTAACTATCAATTTGCTTGAAAAATGTTTTAAAAACTACTCTCTAAATGAAGCCCTCTAAAATACGCTGAGGAACACTTAGAAACTACACTGTAAACGCTGGTATATTGGGCCTATCTTTGGCGTTATCCTGAGTCCTTTCAATTAGTTCTTGAGAAATTGAAATTGAAATTGAAATTGAAATTTATTCATACCACTGACAATTTACAAACAAAATTAAATGAACTTAACAAATCAGTACAATAATTTTGAGAAAATAAAAACTAAGATACATAATATAATATTATCTTCTAATCCTATTTATATAAATGAAAATAATTAAAAACTAACAAAAACATTATGTAGCGTCAGAGTTATGATTAAGGTACTTCATATGCTATTAGCTGAGTTGAAGTTACCTACTCTGAAAATTAAACTATTTGACCTTTGCAAGAGACAGAAGCCTCGAAAAAAAAATTAACAGAAAATCTTTGTCTATTCACAGAAAATGAATTGAAAGGAGTGAACATTACAGAAGTTATTTATAGAAACCAAAAGGTATAATAAAATCCTAGGAAAATAAATTAAGAAGAAATTGAGGACATATACATTTTTATATTAATATATGAACTAAAGTCATAATATATTAATGAAAAAAATAGATAAATAAAAATCCTGAGACAGAAAAATTGTTAGAACCCTAGGAAGCAGTAGTAGAAATTCCCAAAAGAATGTAAAAAAATAATTCATGTGAAAAAGAACTCCTCAATCTCATCAAAATCAAAATTGAATAAAAAGTGCTTCAATTTCTTCAAAAATGTTATCAGTGAGCCTGTGGATGTAATATGTAGAGGTAACTTATTAAAGGAATTTGGAGCACTGTAATCGTAAAACCGTTTGAAGGCTTCACATGAAGGGTTTGCAAGAACAGCCAAATTTCTGTCTCTCAATCTGTTTGAGAAAACTAAGGCATTCCCTGTAATCTGACCACTAGAAGGCCTAGGAGAAGCAGGAAAAACGCTCAAAAACCGCCGATCTTGGGACTATCTTCGGCGTTATTCAGAGTCCTTTCAATTGTATTTGAGGAGGCCTGGAAAACACAGGAGAGCACTCAAAAACCGCCTATCTTTGACGATATTCTGAGACCTTTGAATTGGTTCTAGAGAAATCCTAGAAAACGCTCGATAACCGCCTATATTGAGCCTATCTCTAGCGTTCTTCTGAGTCCTTTCACTTAGTTCTTGAGGAGATCTAGAAAACGCAGGAAAAACGCTCAAAAACCGCCTGTATTGAGCCTATCTCTGGCGTTATTTTGATTCCTTCCAATCAGTTCTTGAGGAGGCCTAGAAAACGCAGGAAAAACGCCCTGAAACCGCCTGAATTGAGCCTATCTCTGGCGTTATCCTTATTCCTCCCAATAAGTTCTTTAGGAGACCTAGAAAACGCAGGAAAACCGCTCAAAAACCACCTATCTTGAGCCTATCTCTGGCAATATTCTGGTTCCTTTCGATTAGTTCTTGAGAAGGACTAGAAAACGCAGGAAAAACGCTCTAAAACCGCCGATCATGAGCATAACTTGAAAGGAGGCTTGATTAGAAGCTTCATTAAATATAATTCCCACTCAGGACAAAATTTCAAGACCCTGGCTAAAATTCTGTATCAAGTTTAAGCATTTTCTCTCAGTTTATCATTGAAAAATGTGAGAAAACGCTGGGAACACGCAGTAAAACCGCCGATCTTAGGCCTATATTTGGCGTTATCCTAAGTCCGTTCAATTTGGTTCTCGAGGAGGCCTAGAAAACGCCAAAAACCGCCGATCTTGAGCCTATCTTTCACGTGATTCGGAGTCCTTCCAAATAAAATTCTTGAGGAGGCCTAGAATACGCAGGAAAAACGCTCAAACACTGCCGATCTTGGGCCGATCTCTGGCGTTCTTCTGGGTCCTTTCACTAAGTTCTTGAGGAGGCCTAGAAAACGCTCAAAAACCGCTGATCTTGGGCATAAGTTGAATCATTTCCTGACGATATTGTAATGAATTTGATAGGTACTTTTGGCTCTGCTTATGAAAATTCTGAATTTAGTCTGTGATTTTTTTCAGATTTATCTTGTCCTTCTGTTCTGTTTGATCATGTTTTCTCTCTCTGTGTTTGCAGTGGCGAAATCTTCGCTAGCGGGGAAGCGGGCATGGCCGTTCCTCAATCTATTTGCACTCCCAAGTCAGTTGGTCTCAGTGTGGATGTGAACTCCTATGAACTGCATCTACTGGCCGGAACCATGGCTCATATGATCGGCCATAATATCGGCATGGCTCATGATAGTGAGTAAAATTTGTTTGAAAAAATAATATTAGAAAAAATATAGCATAAGAAGATATGCCATAGTTTGTGGAATTCATTTCAAGTTTGGAAGTTTTATATCAAATTATGGTGTTGTGTATCAAGCTGAAATGATACTGTATCATGTTGTGTTGAAACTGTATCATATTGTTTTGATACTGTATCACATTGTGTTGATACTGTGGAGAAAAGGTAGCATAAGAAGATATTCCATAATTAGTAGAATTCATTCAAAGTTTAAAGTTTTTTATCAAATTATGGTGTTGTGTATAAGGTTGAGATGATACTGTATCATGTTGTGTTGATACTGTATCATATTGTGTTGATACTGTATCACATTGTGTTGATACTGTGGAGAAAAGGTAGCATAAGAAGATATTCCATAATTAGTAGAATTCATTCAAAGTTTGAAGTTTTTTATCAAATTATGGTGTTGTGTATCAGGTTGAGATGATACTGTATCATATTGTGTTGATATTGTATCATATTGTGTTGATACTGTAGAGAAAAGATAGCATAAGAAGATATGCCATAGTTTGTGAAATTCATTCCAAGTTTGAAAATGTTATATCAAATTATGGTGTTGTGTATCAAGTTGAGATGATACTGTATCATATTGTGTTGATATTGTATCATATTGTGTTGATACTGTAAAGAAAAGATAGCATAAGAAGATAAGTATGCCATATTGTGTTAATACTGTACAGGAGAGTTATCATAAGAAGATATTCCATAATTAGTAGAATTCATTCAAAGTTTGAAGTTTCTTATCAAATTATGGGGCGAAAATGAGTGAAGTTGGTGGATGATATCAGTGAGGAGGGAAAGTACTCCAAGATGAAGAGAATCGCACAGGACAGAGAGGAATGGAGAAGGAGCAATCATGTTTACACCTGCCCTAGGGCAGAACACCAGTAATAATAATAATAATATCAAATTATGTGTTGTGTATCAGGTTGAGATGATACTGTATAATGTTGTGGTGATACTGTATCATATTGTGTTGATACTGTAAAGAAAAGATAGCATAAGAATATATCCCATAGTTTGTAGAATTCATTCCAAGCTTAGAAGTTTTGTATCAAATAATGGTGTTGTGTATCAAGTTGAGATGATACTGTATCATGTTGTGTTGATACTGTATCATATAGTGTTGATACTGTAGATAAAAGACATCATAAAAAGGTTTGCCATAGATTGTAGAATTCTTTC
Organism: Nilaparvata lugens; assembly: GCF_014356525.2. Lineage (NCBI taxonomy): Eukaryota > Metazoa > Arthropoda > Insecta > Hemiptera > Delphacidae > Nilaparvata > Nilaparvata lugens. The sequence continues at coordinate 22,859,098 of NC_052517.1, read as the reverse complement.
AAAGTTTGGAAGTTTTGTATCAAATTATGGTGTTGTGTATGAAGTCGAGATGATACTGTATCATGTTGTGTTGATACTGTATCATATTGTGTTGATACTATATCATATTGTGTTGATACTGTAGATAAAAGACATCATAAAAAGGTTTGCCATAGATTGTAGAATTCATTCAAAGTTTGGAAGTTTTGTATCAAATTATGGTGTTGTGTATCAAGTCGAGATGATACTGTATCATGTTGTGATGATACTGTATCATATTGTGTTGATACTGCAGATAAAAGATAGCATAAAAAGATATGGCATAGGTTGTAGAATTCATTCAAAGTTTGGAAGTTTTGTATCAAATTACGGTGTGGTGTATCAAGTCGAGATGATACTGTATCATGTTGTGATGATACTGTATCATATTGTGTTGATACTGTAGCGAAAAGATAGTATAAGAAGATATGCCATAGTTTGTAGAATTCATTCAAAGTTTGGAAGTTTTGTATCAAATTTCCGTGTGGTGTATCATGTTGAAATGATACTGTATCATATTAGGTTGATAATGCTTTTATGTGCTTTCAGAACCCGATTGTTTATGCAATGACTGGCACGGCTGTATAATGAACCCCTCCATAGTTGGACTGGAAAATGTTCAACCCTATAAGTTTAGTGCCTGCAGTTTGGATGATTACAATATGGCGCTCAGAACTGGAAGAGGACTCTGTCTGCTCAATAAACCTAACGAGGTAATTAAACTTAATTAATGTAATTGAACTCAATTAATTGAACCTCCTGAAACTCAAAACCTGACCTAATGATATTCTAAAGAAATGAAAATATGCCTATAACCATCCTGGGTAAATTAAGAATCTATATGCAAAATGTGAAGTTAATGAGTTGAGTAGTTGAGACGTGATGATGCGTCATTCGTGAATTTCCTACATGTAGGAAGCCTATCCCCTACATGTAGAAGCCAGTTCTTTCCTTTGTTATATTACTAATAGGTAACCCGTGCTTCGCAAGGGTCTATTTTGAAACTTGACATAATAAAAACTTGACCTACTAATATTTTGAAGAATTGAAAATATGCCTATAACCATCCTCGGTAAATTACAATTTATATGCAAAATGTCAAGTTAATGAGTTGAGTAGTTGAGACGTGATGATGCGTCATTCGTGAATTTCCTACATGTAGGAAGCCTATCCCCTACATGTAGAAGCCAGTTCTTTCCTTTGTTATATTACTAATAGGTAACCCGTGCTTCGCAAGGGTCTATTTTGAAACTTGACATAATAAAAACTTGACCTACTAATATTTTGAAGAATTGAAAATATGCCTATAACCATCCTCGGTAAATTACAATTTATATGCAAAATGTGAAGTTAATGAGTTGAGTAGTTGAGACGTGATGATGCGTCATTCGTGAATTTCCTATCCCCTACCTGTTTAAGCCAGTTCTTTCCTTTATTATATTATAGATTAGCAGTTAACTCGTGCTCCGCTAGGGTCCATTTTAAAACTTGACATAATATTAAGAACTTGACCTACTAATATTTTGAAAAATTGGAAATATGCCTATAACCATCCTGGGTAAATTAAGAATCTATATGCAAAAGTATCAGCTGATATCAGCTATCATCAGCTGTGCTAATAGTGAAGTTGCGTTTCTTTTTTAGCTCAAAATTTTGCAAAATTACTCAAAAATTTCCAATTTGTAGAGATTTGAGTGAAATATTTTTGTTTTTAATCAGTTTTTAAATATCAAAATTCAAAATTTTTAGTTTAGTCATTAGTTTTGAAGTGGAAATTGGACTTTTTAGAGTAAAAGTGAAATCTTAACCTTATTCTTTTTTGAAACTTTTATTTGTAAAAATTTGGGAGAAGACAGTTTTAGGTTATGCCTGTTGTCTTCTCCCAATCATATTATATTTTCATAGTTATGATTTGTTATTGTCAATGAAATAAATAAATAAAAATAAAATGTCAAGTTAATGAGTTGAGTAGTTGAGACGTGATGATGCGTCATTCGTGGATTTCCTACCCCCTACGTGTATAGGCCTGTTCTTCCCTTTATATTATCAATATTACAAATTGAAATGTAAATGCTTTATCAATCTACAAATTTCGGGTCACCAAGCTTCGCTCGTTATTTATTTATTGATAAACAGAACACAATTCTTCAAAATGATTGGGGAAGTACTAACAGGCACAGCCCAAAGCTGCTTCTTCCCCGAATTTTGATTTATACACTATAAATAGTCCAAAGAGTATTTCATGTTCCATACACTTGAATTCAGGTCTAATTTTCAGTCCAAACATTTGAAAACAAAGAAGTTCTAGTTCAGATTATTTACAAACCAAATTGAATAATAAAATAACACTCACTGATCACTTAAAACTGTAAAAAATGATTAACTTTGAGAAAGATGATATACTCTAATTTGGAATAATATACCATGTTGTCATGTCAACAAATCAGATTATTTTGATCGATTCGATTACAGTTTTTAGATATTATTTCTTTCGATATAAGCTGATTGATTCAACAGCTTAACATAATTCTTTCTCTCTCACACACAGGCACTTCAATCTCCCGTTAGCAACAGATGACGAAATTATCATGTGTTTTTCCAAGGACGTATTTATCCTTTCAATGTCCTTCAGCGAGTTATCCCAGGGTTGAGACCTAGTGCGATCGAATTTTCATATCATAAACCTACTTTGTTCCAAATTTCGTGAGAATCGTTAGAGCCGTTTTCGAAATTCGTTGGACATACATAACCATATGAATAACCTTATTATTATCAAACGAAAATCCAAATTAAATGCTGTAAATCACCCCGAAGACTTCTGCTACTGCAAATATTGACAACAGGGTAAACAGCTAGATGGAAATTCGATGAGTGCTACTATTCAAAAATTATTCGTCAGCCCGGGAATCGAACCCAGTAAATAACCAAATATAAAAATATATACAGTAATTGCTCGATTAATATAATAGGATTAATGTCTCTGTCTCCCTCTTCTCCCTCGTCACCCACTGATTCATTAATCAATGATTTGATCTTATCTACCTATATAATTATTTTAGTTTATTAAGTTTTTCCTCTTAAATTAATATTCATATCAATTAATTGATACTTTTACAATATTATTTCCATTTATGAATAAATCCTTAATGAATCAATGAAATTGACGTTTTGGTAGAAAGTTAGTGGGAAGGATATATTGAATTTTCTTTTCGAAGAATAGACATTGATATGTCCAAAGCTCCGCCAATTTATGTAGATGCATAACAATTTTATCTATAGTTATTCCAAATTGCTTTCTTCATATCATATACAGTTCAATAATATTATTTTCTTAGTCTATATTATGTGAAATCATGTATAACTTTGCTGTATTGTAAGCTATTGTATATAAGAGTATAAGCCAGTATATATTGTGATCTACATAAATAAAGTAATCCTGTTCCTCCTGTTTCATAAGTAAATCTTTCCTGTTTCTCCTGTTTTTATTCCCTTCTGTTCTCCAATAATCATAATTATATAATTCTCCAACAATAATGATATTTTTCTACAACTGCACGTAAAGAAACAATTTACATATTAATTCCCCTTGTAAAACAACTTATTTCTGAGGAGGATCTACTTTTTCACTCGCCAACCATCTGCACATGTGCAGTAGATTTTCTTTACGCTCGCAAATCATTTGCGCATGCGCAGAAGAGTTTCTCTACGCTCACTAATCAGCTGATGATAAGCAGCTCGCCAAAAGACAAACCACTCTCGGTCAGATCTTAACCAAATAAGTCGGTAAATGTACCGATTCTACAGCCATGATGGATATCAGTGTAGACGAATTATTATAAACTCCGCCAGATATAAGTGATTTAACAGATTTGTGCAGTTGTAGAAAAAAATTTGTATGTAATTCACGTGTAATGCTTCTTTATCGCTCTTGCAAAACTATCACGCTCCGCTTCGCGTCGCGTGATAACTGTTTTGCGCAAGCAATAAAGTCGCGCATTACGCTCTTAATACATAAATAGCTATTCTGTTGAACAGCTGGAATTCATGAGGCAGGTTCATAGTATAATTGTTCGATTATTTATGTATTTAATAATTTTTTTTATGTATTCATAAATATATTTATGTATTGTTCGCAGTTGGAAGCACGTCGTACTTGTGGCAACAATAAGATAGAAGAGGGCGAGGATTGTGACTGTGGTCCTATAGAGCAATGTGCCGACAAGTGCTGTGATCCCATCACTTGCAAACTCAGGAAGGACGCCGAATGTGCCTCTGGGCCATGCTGCAATAAATGCCGGGTACATAATTATTCATTTAAATATAAATAGATACAATAGATAATAAAATGATAAATAGGTAATAAGCATGGTGATCGAGATTGGGACCCTATTGAGAGGTCACCTCTCAATCTAGTTGACATGATACTGTATCATGTTTTTGTTGATTCTGTATCATATTGTGTTGATACAGTATCATTTATGGTGATATCATAGAGAAACAATAGCGTAAGTAGATATCCCATGGTATAGGCCGTTTATGTCGTAACTTTTACTGTTATCTGAAGCTGATAGTTCACGTAGTTCTTTCCTGTGAAGCTTTATGACGCTGGTAGTCTCTCATATTCTGCTGTTCATACACTCTTACCCGGTCAAAACAGTAAAAATCGTCAGTAATCGGCTTAAGATAACAGTAAAAGTTGCGACATAAACGCCCTATACCATGGGATATCTACTTACGCTATTGTCTCTCTATGCCTCAACTTACCATAGTGAGGTCCACGTTATAATGGCAGTGAAGAAAGATAGGAGAACAACGTTGCCAAGTCTCTCCATTTTGCCACTGACTGTACACAGCTGTTACTCAATTAATCCCATCAAATTTGATCTAATAATAGTTATCATTTCCTTGATGAAATAATCAATTTAATCTCAAATTAATCAAATATATATATTTTTCTATAATTTGATTCAAAAATTTGCTTCATAACTGGAATCAGATTTTATTTTTAAACAAACCTGAAATGGCGGCTAATTTGAGAAGCTGTGATACGATAATCTGAATTTCAAAACAACATAAATAAGGTTATTTGGTAGGTATTCTATTCAAATTCCTTTTTAAGATGATAGAAAAATAGAAATCCTATTAAGAATAAGTAATTTGAATGGAAATAATTCTGAAATAACCTTACAATATTATTCATACCGGTACGAGTAGGTCTAACCTATACGTGTAGGCTAAGTGAAGCATGGATGAAGTCTAGGATGGTTAGTTTTCAACTTTTAAAATGTCATTTCAGGTATTTTAATTTGTGTTTTTCATACGGTAATGTCTTTAAATTATTTCATTGTTTCAAAAATACATTTTAAACCAATTATACGACTTGTGTACTAAAGTATTTTGATAGAATGAAGAAAAAAAATGGCGGCTGAGAATTGTTTGTCCACTTTTGTACAGTCACTGTCAAAAGTAAAAATAAAATACTCTTGCAAACTGACAACATTGCAAAGCTAGGAAGAGATGGCGCTATCTGTTTTGTTGTATGATAGAAAAGAACAGCAACAGTTTCGTCAATCGTACACTCCCATTGCAACGTGGACCTCACTATAATCTCTCATACTGTGCCCTTCTTACACTCTTAAGGCCGTTTGCACAGTCAAAGCATGAACTGAATTCAATCAGCTGGTGGCTTGAACTCACAATGTAACACATTATAACAAACGAGACTTGATTCGGATTTAATCCAGTTTAAAATTGAATTTAGTTTAAACTGTCACTGTGCAATCGGCCATTAGGCTCAGCTCACACTTAGGCGACTCAGGTGGAGAAGAGACTGGACTCTAGTGGAGAGCATGTGTATTCAAATGGTGACGTCGCGGAGACTAGAATCGACTGGCCTGAGTGTCACCATTTGGAAACACATGCTCTCCACTAGAGTCCAGTCTCTTCTCCACCTGAGTCGCCTAAGTGTCAGTTGAGCCCACTACCTCTTGTAGTTGTTCACTCCACAAAATCTCCAGTTCTTAATTTTACAAAGTAGATTCTCAAGTTTAGATGCTTCAAAACCAAACATGGGAGAAAAATTTAACATTATTCTCACTAAAATGGGGAATATTCATACATCAAAGAAATAATTTTGAAGGACCAAAATACCTTTTTCCTACAGATAACTTGAAAAGTGAGCTTTTCTACACTGATTGCAGGCCGCAAAAAATCACTTTTCCGCACTAGTGCACAAAGTGAGTACTTTGCGTACTCCAGATTTGCAGCATGACAACGCAAAATAGTTTGTAGGTTATATGGAGCACCAGTGCAGGAAAATCAAAATTAAGTTGGTAACACTGACTGTGGTATAGTGAGGTCCACACTATAATGGCAGTTATCCACGTTATCCACTATATGACGTTATCCACGTTATAATGGCAGTGGAGAACAGCGTTGCCTTGCCATTATGTGCCTTGATTATAGTCATTTCAATGCTTACATAGCATTAACCCCCTTCAAGCAGTCACATCAATTTTCAATTGAATCATTATAATTCAATTATTATTATTCAATTTTAAATAAATTAAGGTTCTTATTATTAATAAGATTACACAGAAAAACATTTGATGGATTTCAGGGAATTTTACCCATAATTACCCACTTTTCATATTCAATGGTAACTGTAGGAAAAATTTGATGTGAAATATGTGCTCAAAGTTCGTTTGCTGCACTCAAGATACCATTCCGCCCTCGCCTACGGCTCGGGTGTAAACGTTTCTTTTGGTGCAGCAAACTGTCACTTTGCGCACTAGTTGCATAATAGTTATTTGTGCAACTAGTGCGCAAAGTTACAGTTTGCTGCATCGAAAGAAACGTTTATGCCCGAGCCGTAGGCGAGGGCGGAATGGTTTCTTGAGTGCAGCAAACGAACTTTGCGCACGTATTTCACATTAAATTTTTCCTACAGTTACCATTGAATATGAAAAGTGGGTAATTATGGGTAAAATTGCCTGAATAATGTATGTGTGTTTGAATGGCGGGGGGCAGCTGTGTGGTGTGTGCTGTGGTGGCACTGTGCTGTCGTTGTCCTCCATTATAATATATACTTAATAATTAGCGCGTTGTGCTTTGTTGCACGTCTGCTCACTATAGCAGCCACAGCAGTCACTGTTACCAACTTCATTTTGATTTTGCTGCACTGTTGCTCCATATAACCTACTAACTATTTTGCGTTGTCATGCTGCAAATCTGGAGTGCAGAAAATTTTTTCCCACACTAGAGCGGAAAAGTGATTTTTTGCGTTCTGTAATCAGTGCAGCAATGGCCACTTTTCAACATAACTGTAGGGAAATAACTATTTTTCTGTTCCAGCTGAGGCCAAGCGGTGTGGTATGTCGGGAGGCAAGCAACGAGTGTGACCTCCCCGAGTTCTGCACAGGTGAGAGTGGGCATTGCCCAACAGATGTCCACAAAAAGAATGGACACCCCTGTGATGAATCCAAGTCACCCAAGAAAAAGGCACAAGGGTACTGCTACAACGGAATGTGTCCCTCTATAAATGTCCAGTGTGCCAATGTATGGGGACATGGTAAGCAAAATCAATTAAAGAAAAATCAAAAATTATTGAGAAAATATTTCTGTATCAACGTGGTAAGCAAAATCAATTATTAAAGAAAAATCAAAAAATTATGAGAAAATATTTCTGTATCAACGTGGTAAGCAAAATCAATTATTAAAGAAAAATCAAAAATTATTGAGAAAATATTTCTGTATCAACATGGTAAGCAAAATCGATTATTAGAGAAAAATCAAAAATTATTGAGAAAATATTTCTGTATCAACGTGGTAAGCAAAATCAATTATTAAAGAAAAATCAAAAATTATTGAGAAAATATTTCTGTATCAACGTGGTAAGCAAAATCAATTATTGAAGAAAAATAAAAACATTTGATGGATTTCAGGGAATTTTACCCATAATTACCCACTTTTCATATTCAATGGTAACTGTAGGAAAATTTGATGTGAAATATGTGCTCAAAGTTCGTTTGCTGCACTCAAGATACCATTCCGCCCTCGCCTACGGCTCGGGTGTAAACGTTTCTTTTGGTGCAGCAAACTGTCACTTTGCGCACTAGTTGCATAATAGTTATTTGTGCAACTAGTGCGCAAAGTTACAGTTTGCTGCATCGAAAGAAACGTTTATGCCCGAGCCGTAGGCGAGGGCGGAATGGTTTCTTGAGTGCAGCAAACGAACTTTGCGCACGTATTTCACATTAAATTTTTCCTACAGTTACCATTGAATATGAAAAGTGGGTAATTATGGGTAAAATTGCCTGAATAATGTATGTGTGTTTGAATGGCGGGGGGCAGCTGTGTGGTGTGTGCTGTGGTGGCACTGTGCTGTCGTTGTCCTCCATTATAATATATACTTAATAATTAGCGCGTTGTGCTTGGTTGCACCTCTGCTCACTATAGCAGCCACAGCAGTCACTGTTACCAACTTCATTTTGATTTTGCTGCACTGTTGCTCCATATAACCTACTAAGTATTTTCCGTTGCCATGTTGCAAATCTGGAGTGCAGAAAATTTTTTCCCACACTAGAGCGGAAAAGTGATTTTTTGCGTTCTGTAATCAGTGCAGCAATGGCCACTTTTCAACATAACTGTAGGAAAATAACTATTTTCTTTTCAAAATAACTTTTGTTCAAAGTGACTATTTTTCTGTTTCAGCTGAGGCCAAGCGGTGTGGTATGTCGGGAGGCAAGCAACGAGTGTGACCTCCCCGAGTTCTGCACAGGTGAGAGTGGGCATTGTCCAACAGATGTCCACAAAAAGAATGGACACCCCTGTGATGAATCCAAGTCACCCAAGAAAAAGGCACAAGGGTACTGCTACAACGGAATGTGTCCCTCTATAAATGTCCAGTGTGCCAATGTATGGGGACATGGTAAGCAAAATCAATTAAAGAAAAATCAAAAATTATTGAGAGAATATTTCTGTATCAACGTGGTAAGCAAAATCAATTATTAAAGAAAAATAAAAAATATTGAGAAAATATTTCTGTATCAACGTGGTAAGCAAAATCAATTATTAAAGAAAAATCAAAAATTATTGAGAAAATATTTCTGTATCAACATGGTAAGCAAAATCGATTATTAGAGAAAAATCAAAAATTATTGAGAAAATATTTCTGTATCAACGTGGTAAGCAAAATCAATTATTAAAGAAAAATCAAAAATTATTGAGAAAATATTTCTGTATCAACGTATCAACATGGTAAGCAAAATCAATTATTAATGAAAAATCAAAAATTATTGAGAAAATATTTCTGTATCAACGTGGTAAGCAAAATCAATTATTAAAGAAAAATAAAAAATTATTGAGAAAATATTTCTGTATCAACATGGTAAGCAAAATCGATTATTAGAGAAAAATCAAAAATGGGAGAAAAATTTAACATTATTCTCACTAAAATGGGGAATATTCATACATCAAAGAAATAATTTTGAAGGACCAAAATACCTTTTTCCTACAGATAACTTGAAAAGTGAGCTTTTCTACACTGATTGCAGGCCGCAAAAAATCACTTTTCCGCACTAGTGCACAAAGTGAGTACTTTGCGTACTCCAGATTTGCAGCATGACAACGCAAAATAGTTTGTAGGTTATATGGAGCACCAGTGCAGGAAAATCAAAATTAAGTTGGTAACACTGACTGTGGTATAGTGAGGTCCACACTATAATGGCAGTTATCCACGTTATCCACTATATGACGTTATCCACGTTATAATGGCAGTGGAGAACAGCGTTGCCTTGCCATTATGTGCCTTGATTATAGTCATTTCAATGCTTACATAGCATTAACCCCCTTCAAGCAGTCACATCAATTTTCAATTGAATTACTAATCATTATAATTCAATTATTATTATTCAATTTTAAATAAATTAAGGTTCTTATTATTAATAAGATTACACAGAAAAACATTTGATGGATTTCAGGGAATTTTACCCATAATTACCCACTTTTCATATTCAATGGTAACTGTAGGAAAATTTGATGTGAAATATGTGCTCAAAGTTCGTTTGCTGCACTCAAGATACCATTCCGCCCTCGCCTACGGCTCGGGTGTAAACGTTTCTTTTGGTGCAGCAAACTGTCACTTTGCGCACTAGTTGCATAATAGTTATTTGTGCAACTAGTGCGCAAAGTTACAGTTTGCTGCATCGAAAGAACGTTTATGCCCGAGCCGTAGGCGAGGGCGGAATGGTTTCTTGAGTGCAGCAAACGAACTTTGCGCACGTATTTCACATTAAATTTTTCCTACAGTTACCATTGAATATGAAAAGTGGGTAATTATGGGTAAAATTGCCTGAATAATGTATGTGTGTTTGAATGGCGGGGGGCAGCTGTGTGGTGTGTGCTGTGGTGGCACTGTGCTGTCGTTGTCCTCCATTATAATATATACTTAATAATTAGCGCGTTGTGCTTGGTTGCACGTCTGCTCACTATAGCAGCCACAGCAGTCACTGTTACCAACTTCATTTTGATTTTGCTGCACTGTTGCTCCATATAACCTACTAACTATTTTGCGTTGTCATGCTGCAAATCTGGAGTACGCAAAGTACTCACTTTGCGCACTAGTGCGGAAAAGTGATTCTTTGCAGCCTGCAATCAGTGCACAAATGGTCACTTTTCAGGGTATCTGTAGGAAAATAACTATTTTCTTTTCAAAATAACTTTTGTTCAAAGTGACTATTTTTCTGTTTCAGCTGAGGCCAAGCGGTGTGGTATGTCGGGAGGCAAGCAACGAGTGTGACCTCCCCGAGTTCTGCACAGGCGAGAGTGGGCATTGTCCAACAGATGTCCACAAAAAGAATGGACACCCCTGTGATGAATCCAAGTCACCCAAGAAAAAGGCACAAGGGTACTGCTACAACGGAATGTGTCCCTCTATAAATGTCCAGTGTGCCAATGTATGGGGACATGGTAAGCAAAATCAATTAAAGAAAAATCAAAAATTATTGAGAAAATATTTCTGTATCAACGTGGTAAGCAAAATCAATTATTAAAGAAAAATCAAAAATTATTGAGAAAATATTTCTGTATCAACGTGGTAAGCAAAATCAATTATTAAAGAAAAATCAAAAATTATTGAGAAAATATTTCTGTATCAACATGGTAAGCAAAATCGATTATTAGAGAAAAATCAAAAATTATTGAGAAAATATTTCTGTATCAACGTGGTAAGCAAAATCAATATTAAAGAAAAATCAAAAATTATTGAGAAAATATTTCTGTATCAACATGGTAAGCAAAATCGATTATTAGAGAAAAATCAAAAAATTATGAGAAAATATTTCTGTATCAACGTGGTAAGCAAAATCAATTATTAAAGAAAAATCAAAAATTATTGAGAAAATATTTCTGTATCAACATGGTAAGCAAAATCGATTATTAGAGAAAAATCAAAAATTATTGAGAAAATATTTCTGTATCAACGTGGTAAGCAAAATCGATTATTAGAGAAAAATCAAAAATTATTGAGAAAATATTTCTGTATCAACGTATCAACATGGTAAGCAAAATCAATTATTAAAGAAAAATCAAAAAATTATGAGAAAATATTTCTGTATCAACGTGGTAAGCAAAATCAATTATTAAAGAAAAATCAAAAATTATTGAGAAAATATTTCTGTATCAACATGGTAAGCAAAATCGATTATTAGAGAAAAATCAAAAATTATTGAGAAAATATTTCTGTATCAACGTATCAACATGGTAAGCAAAATCAATTATTAAAGAAAAATCAAAAATTATTGAGAAAATATTTCTGTATCAACGTGGTAAGCAAAATCGATTATTAGAGAAAAATCAAAAATATTGAGAAAATATTTCTGTATCACGTGGTAAGCAAAATCAATTATTAAAGAAAAATCAAAAATTATTGAGAAAATATTTCTGTATCAACGTGGTAAGCAAAATCAATTATTAAAGAAAAATCAAAAATTATTGAGAAAATATTTCTGTATCAACGTGGTAAGCAAAATCAATTATTAAAGAAAAATAAACAATTATTGAGAAAATATTTCTGTATCAACATGGTAAGCAAAATCAATTAAAGAGAAATCAAAAATATTGAGAAAATATTTCTGTATCAACGTGGTAAGCAAAATCAATATTAAAGAAAAATCAAAAATTATTGAGAAAATATTTCTGTATCAACGTGGTAAGCAAAATCAATTATTAAAGAAAAATCAAAAATTATTGAGAAAATATTTCTGTATCAACGTGGTAAGCAAAATCAATTATTAAAAAAAATCAAAAATTATTGAGAAAATCTTTCTGTATCAACGTATCAACATGGTAAGCAAAATCAATTATTAAAGAAAAATCAAAAATTATTGAGAAAATATTTCTGTATCAACGTGGTAAGCAAAATCAATTATTAAAGATAAATCAAAAATTATTGAGAAAATATTTCTGTATCAACATGGTAAGCAAAATCAATTATTAAAGAAAAATAAAAAATTATTGAGAAAATATTTCTGTATCAACGTGTCGACTTGCCTAACTCCAGAAAATGATATTATAAATCATCAAAACATGAAGTAGGCTTCAAAACACTTTTGACCGAGCGAAGTGAGGTCTAAAGGTGCGTACAGATATATGCGCCGCGAACATGAGCAATCCACTTTTAATCAGCTGATGCCAAGATTTTTATATCTGATTGTTTGATTGATTGAGTACTTTATTTATGTAGATTACAATATATACTGGCTTATACACTTATATACAATAGCTTACAATACAGCAAAATTATAGATGAATTTACATAATATAGACTAAGAAAATAATTATTGAACTGTATTTGATATGAAAAAGTAATTTGTAATATAATAACTATAGATAATTATATTGTTATGCATGTACATAAATTGGCGGAGCTTTGGACATATCAATGTCCATTCTTCGGAAAGAATATTGAAAATATCCTCCCCACTAACTCTCTACCAAAAAATCTGAGAGAATGTCCATTCTTCGGAAAGAATATTGAAAATATCCTCCCCACTAACTCTCTACCAAAAAATCTGAGAGAAACGGTGAGATACAGATATAAAAAGCTTGGCATCAGCTGATTAAAAGTGAATTGCTCATGTTCGCGGCGTGTAAATCTGTATGCATCTTTAGATTCGAGTCGACGGTTTTGCATTTATCTGTATGTTTTTATGTTCCGCATTTACAGCGAAACGCGGTAATAGATTTTTATGAAATTTGACAGGTATGTTCCTTTTTTAATTGCGCATCGACGTATATACAAGGTTTTTGGAAATTTTGCATTTCAAGGATGATATAAAAGGAAAAAGGAGCCTCCTTCATACGCCAATATTAGAGTAAAAATCAGACTTTGGAATTATTCATCATAAATCAGCTGGTTCTTGGTTCAGCTTGATTATTGGTTCTTATGAATGATCAAGTCTATCTCAAACGTAATTGACCGAGCGAAGTGAGGTCTAAGATCCAAGTCGACGGTTTGGCATTTCTCTTAATGTTTAAATGTTTGAATTTTGATATGTTTATATGTTGCACATTCACGCGGTACCGTAATAGATTCTCATGAAATTTGACAGGTATATTCCTTTTTGAATTTCGCGTCGACGTATACATACGGTTTTTCGAAATTTTTGCATTTCAAGGATAATACAAAAGTATTGAATGAAAAAGACTAAGAAATTGTCAAAAAACCTTTTTGACAATTTCTTAGTCTTTTTCATTCAATGTGAATAATTACCACAATATCAACTTCTAAACTACACAAAAAGGAAAAAAGAAAAAATAATACAAAAGGATAAGGAGTCTCCTTTGAACGTCAATATTACCGTAAAAATCAGACTTTGGAAATTATTCATCATGAATCAGCTGTCTAGTGGACGTACTATAATACTACCCGTTCAAAAACATCGGACATCTTGAAAATGTATGTTTCCATCAACGTTGTAGACAGTTGCAGCCAGACCTGATAACAGCGCTCACACTCACATTCCGGGACGACGCGTCATGGTACGATAGGACAGAAAGATCTATATTTATTTAGGATTTTTTCTAGATATTTCAAATCGATAAATCATTTTTTGAGAGAACATAACAACAGGTCAATGTAACTTACTAAGCGCGAGGTATACTGTTCACAGAACTACTAGTAAACTTCAAATCATTTCAAACAACTATAGTGAGGTCCACATTATAATGGCAGTGGAGAAAGATGGGAGAACAACGTTGCCGATCCTCTGTTCTTGTCAATGCCTTCTATAGACGGTAGCTGATACAGGTTTATTGATGTAATATTAAAACGGTTCATTCTCGTTTGAAATTATCAATTATTATCATATAAAGAAGTGGCCGAAGTCGAGTGAATCAGATGCTGGCTTTATGATTCAGAGGCCCGGGTTCAAATCCCGGCCCTGGCGTGATATTTATCTCAGGCCACTCCCGTGTTTCGGATGGACACGTTAAGCCGTCGGTCCCGGCTGCCTAAAAAGCAGGTGATGTGAGAGGCCCTGAAATTGATCAGTTGCGACGTGAAAACTCTGACACCAGACCTCAGCCAGGTCATTCAGAATTCAAGTTTTCTCAACTTTCTGAATATGGATCTATAGTGAGGTCCACGTAATAATGGCAGTACTTGATTAACATTGGTGTTGCTATCCTTGTCTATCATTCCACAAAGCAAATAGCGAATGTATCAAATCATAGTGTTGTGTATCAAGTTGAGATGATACTGCATCATATTTTGTTGATACTCTATCATGTTGAGGTTGTTCTTGTTCTATAGTGAGGTCTACGTTATAATGGCAGTATTTGATTAACATTGGTGTTGCTATCCTTGTCTATTATTCCACAAAGCAAATAGCGAATGTATCAAATCATAGTGTTGTGTATCAAGTTAAAATGATACTGTATGATATTGTGTTGATACTGTATCATGTTGTGGTTGTTCTTGTTCTATAGTGAGGTCAGGTCACACGATAAGTTACTATTATTTTTATCAATTATATTTTATATAGCAAGCAATTATATTTCTCAATAATTTCATAATGAATTTTCATAATTAATCAAGATGAGATATTAATTTGTTAATCAATGATTTTCAATTATCTCATATTTAAATTTCATAACTTAGATGGAATACTTTGCTAATCAACCATTCATTCTACATTGTTTAAAGACGATCTGGCAACAAAGCAAAGCGAAAAAGAGATAACGTCTCCGTTTTGTTGAATG
The DNA here is from genome assembly GCF_014356525.2 of Nilaparvata lugens. NCBI lineage: Eukaryota > Metazoa > Arthropoda > Insecta > Hemiptera > Delphacidae > Nilaparvata > Nilaparvata lugens. The sequence continues at coordinate 22,843,819 of NC_052517.1, read as the reverse complement.
ATAGACAAGGATAGCAATATAATTGGTAATTGAACACATATAGTGAGATCCACGTTCTCTTGGCAGTGGAGGAGGATGGGAGAACAACGTCGCCGATCCTCTGTCTTGTCAATGCCTTCTATAGACGGTAGCTGATGCAGGTTTAATGATGTAATGATAACGGTTCATTCTCGTTTGAAATATTCAATTACTAGCCGTCAGGCTCGCTTCGCTCGCCATATCCGTCTAGGATACGGATATGGCGAGCGAAGCGAGCCTGACGGCTAGTAATTGAATATTTCCAGGATCGATGTAACAGTGCCCAATCAATTTTTCCGCGAAAATGCATTTAAATCTTCAACTTGGTGCCAACCTCGTCAACAAAGTCAACTCAACTTAATGCCAACCTGACAAAATTATTAATTTAGTTGCCAGTTAACAACTGTTTCGAAGAGGTACTCTATCTAGATTATAGTTCTATAGTAACATATGATATGGAAATTTCAATTATAATTAAGAGATTGGGAGAAGAAGAATATACATGCTAAAAGACGAACTTTAAACCCTTAAAAACAACCCTTAGAGTTAGAATATTGCCAAAAGATTTCTTAGTGCGCCTCTAAAGAGCCAACTGAACATACCTACCAAATTTGAACGTTTTTGGTCCGGTAGATTTTTAGTACTGCGAGTGAGTGAGTGAGTGAGTCAGTCAGTCAGTCAGTCAGTGAGTGGGTGCCATTTCGCTTTTAAATATATATATATATATATATATAATATATATATATAATATATATATATATATTTTATAAATCAAGAAATAACATTTTCAATAATTTCATGATGAATCTTTATTATTAAAACTTCAACTGAGTTGTGGTCGATGTTGTAGAAACGTTCCATGATGAAAGTGTAGAAAACTGACAACATCTATGTGTTTTTATTTCATCTTTATTATTAATCGAGATGAGATATTAATTTGTTAATTAATGAATTATTCTACATTGTTAAAAGACGATCTGGCAATACTGCAGAGCGAAAAAGAGATAGCGCTATCCGTATTGTTGAATGATAGAAATATAATTGCTACCGTTTTGAAGCTGTGCTGTTTGGTGCTGTTTGTAATTATAATGGGAAATTTTGCTATTTTTCCAGGGGCTAAATCTGGAGATGAAGAATGCTTTAGAGCATTCAATTCCAAAGGGGTCAATCAATGGACACTGTGGAACAGATGGCGACCAATACTACGTCAAATGTGAATCAGAGTGAGTAGAATTGCCAAAAATAAAATTTCTCCTTCTATTTCTCCTCCTCTAACTCCTCACCCCTCCTTCTAATCCTCCTCCTCCTCCTTCTCCTCCTCCTCCTACTCCTCCTCTTCTTCTTCCTCCTTCACCACCAGGTCGTGTGTTGATGGGAAGGATATTTTATATCCTTCTAAAAGAATCGACAATTATTTGTTGAAACACCGCCGATTTATGAAGTTACATCACATTATTATAATATCGTTATTCTAATTACATTTCTATATTAATTCTCATTGATTAATTATTTATACTTTGTGAAATTCGTTGAATAACTAGCATTATCGTCATTTGCAGTAAATTTAGTGTATAAACCAGTAAATATTGTAACATACATAAATAAAGAAATCTAATCTAATCTAATGGTGAATGAAAAATTTTAGATTTTGATTTGGTGTAGAAATTTGAATGGACATAACCTATAATATTTGGACAATTTAAAACTAAATTAGGAAATTGAAGAAGTTTTAGGCAATAGCCTGTTTTTTCTTTTCCGATTCTTGTAGTTTTTGCTAACCTTATAAATAAATAAATAATCTATTCCTCCTCCTCCTCCTCCTCCTCCTCCTCCATCTCCTCTGAACCCTTTAAGTGTTATTGGGATAATATTTTCCCACCTGTACTTGCAACATATAAAAGGCTATGACGGAAAATAAACTGGGATATTGATTTCCCACATCTCTCAGAAGCATTTTGTAACAAAAAGAAGCATTTAAAAAAAAATCAGCTGATAGTTGCAGTGATATTAGTTTTAATTTTTCTGCTCAAAATTTTCAAGTTTATTTCAATATTATTGAAAGTTTCGGATTGTTTAGTGTTATTTTCGGCTCTTATCAACCCTTCGAAATTCAAAATTCATCAGTCATATCTCGAATACGTATTCTCTTAAGTGTTAATCTTTGGTGGAAACAGAAATTTTAAACTTAACCTCACTTTGGACTATTTATGTGCCAAAATCAAGGAAATTGAAGAAGTTTTGGGCAATTGCCTGTTTCTCTTTCCAAATATCGTGTTTGTGACTGCTCTAATAAATAAATAAATAAAATAAATAACATTCGAACGTTCAAAATTGCCGCCACCAAGGTCCATACATTTCATAGTTGTCAGCTGTTCAACAGAAATAAACACAAGTGGGAAATAATTATCCCAATGTTTCTTCTGTTGCTGCATTTTAGTGTTTGAAATTGCAGGTTTTAATTATTTATTTTTGGCTAAAGTGCACGTCCAGTGCCAACATACCTGTCATCAAATTTTTGGTTGGGATCGATTTAGTATGTTATTTTGAGCATAAAATCACAAAAATTAACGGCGCTCACTATTGTTTTTAAAATAAACTAAGTTCAAACTAGAAGAACTTTACATGCATTTAACCTATAAGTAGCAACCATAAGTAGCTAAGGTTGGGAAAAGCTGTAGGTTAGAAAAAGCTTTATGTTAGGAAAGCTTAGGTTAGGAAAAGCTTTGGGTAAGGAAAACTCAGATTAGGAATATCATAATAATTTGATGATTTCAATAATCAAAATGGCTGCTACTCATAGGTTAAATGCATGTAAAATTGTGCTACTTTGAACTTAGTTTATTTAAAAAACAATAGTGAGCGCCGTTTAATTTTTGTGATTTTGTGCTCAAAATAACATACTAAATCGATCCCAACCAAAAATTTGATAATAGGTAAGTTGGCACTGGACGTGCACTTACACCTTATTTTTTTGTATTTCTTGATTCCCACACACTTTTTTCAGTTTTCTTGAAACTGATTCGGCAAAGATGTTATTCAACAATGAATAAGTACGGTAGGCCTACCCTATGGTTTACAATGACAAGCTGACTGAAAATCTCAATTCTTTTTTCGCCTTACTTTACATATTTTTGAATTTTACTTGGACAATGTTACAACCAAAGTAACAACCATAAGTAGCTAAGGTTGGGAAAAGCTGTAGGTTAGAAAAAGCTTTATGTTAGGAAAGCTTAGGTTAGGAAAAGCTTTGGGTTAGGAAAACTCAGATTAGGAATATCATAATAATTTGATGATTTTAATAATCAAAATGGCTGCTACTCATAGGTTTATATGTTCCATATGTCTAATTCTTCAATTATTTGTAGTGTTTCTATTCCTGCTTACAGTTTGTCTGAAATTGTTTTGTAAAGGGTGTTATTGAACTCTAATTGTGGGTTTCACCGGCATTAGTCAAGACCAATGCTAAAGCATAGAGCCAGCTGTGCTCGATCTGGATCAATATTGATCTTGACTAATGTTGGTGAAACCAACCATAAATATTTATTTTATTTAATCAATCAGAATTACACAACTTATAGAATAGTACCACAAGCTTTTAAGCCCAAAACGGTTCCAATTCTAATTTATACAACAGTCCAAATGTAGCTAGGTTATGTCGTACCTTTAGAGTAATAAGGCCATATCTCAAAAAAATTGAAAAATGAGTTATTTACATGACAAGAAAGCTCAGATTCAGTTCCATTCACTGTAATAAAGCCACATCTTGAAAACGGATAGATTGTCGTCAAAAAGCATTTTTCAAAAGACATTTGTTGCAAATAAGTCAGAACCATTGCTGTAATAATGCCATATGTTGATTTAGCTAGTTGGTTGCTTGGAAATCGGAAACTTGGTTTTGAATAATAGAGACACAACTATAGTTATGGCCATCGTTGACATTTAGTCAACATGCATTTGTATGTTATAAGGCCTCATCTATAGTTTATGGCTTTATAAGCTTCGAGCCTCTCAGATGTTACATTGATAGAAGCCACAACTAGACATAGGGCCTTCTTACTTGCAACACTTTTGAACAGATGATATTCGTCGACGCCACATTTTGATATAGAACCTTGTAGTTGGTAACAGTGTTGCTGTTTCACAGTTTGTACACAGTCAAATCGTTGGTATCTTGGTTCGTTGCTACGGTGTAACACGAGGACGCATTTCTATAATTGTGTCACCCAATATTCATCAATATACACACTCAATTTACAATTAAAAACACACAAAAATTATTTTTAAATTGAAAAAAATACTTCTAAATTGAATTAATCACAATTGATTAGAAAAGTCCAAACTATAAAATTTTGAGACCGAAAAGACAAACACACTATCTAGAACCAAAACTGAAATTTATAAATTTATAAAATCTATTTATATTACAATGCCATAATATAGAGAATACAGATGTGGTTGGATATATTCAGGTCATTCATTTCAGATGAATAATGAATTCTTATTCGATTTTTTATAAGTGGGAAATAATTATCCCAATGAATTGTGATGAAATGCACCATTCTATCAGCTTCAATGGGATAATAATTTCCCACCCTAAATATCCATGAAAATGCAAGAAATTGCTGGGATGATGGTATCATTGTAGAAAGTGAGGCATAATAAACATATTTCATCATAAGAATACATTAATTTATATGCCCCAGTCTTTCGTCACTTAAAGGTACGAAACCTCCTCCTCCTCCTCCAACTCCTTCTCCTCCCACCCCTCCTCCTCTCTTGGTAGATAGATTTGGTAGAGAGTTAGTGGGGAGGATATTTTTAATATTCTTTCCGAAGAATGGACATTGATATGTCCAAAGCTCCGCCAATTTATGTAGATGCATAACAATATAATTATCCATAGTTATTATATTACAAATTACTTTTTCATATCATATACAGTTCAATAATTATTTTCTCAGTCTATATCATGTAAATTCATCTATAATTTTGCTGTATTGTTAGCTACTGTATATAAGTGTATAAGCCAGTATATATTGTAATCTACATAAATAAAGTACTCAATCAATCAATCAAACCTCTCTCTTCTTCTTCTGCTTCATCTTCTTCTTCTTCATTTTCTTCTTCTTCTTCTTCTTCTTCATCTTATTCTTCATAATCATCACGTCTCAACTACTCAACTGATCAACTTCAAATTTATTTTGCATATCGGTTCTTGAATTCACCGAGGATGGATACAGGTCTATTTTGAATCCTTCAAGATTTCAGTAAGTCAAGTTTTCAAGTGGACCCTTGCGGAGCAGGTTTTTAAATTGTTAATTTTCAATTGTTTTAGTTTTAAATTTCTTTTAAATTGTTTCAAAAATTTGGTTTAATTTGGTTTTCAGCAACGCAATATGTGGCTCTCTTCAGTGTCAGAACGGAAAGGCGACGCCCTTGCTTTATAATCCTACTGCCAATCCAACGCTGGATTTCGCCACAACCATAATCTCAATTAAAGGAATGGAGTTCGAATGCAAGTAAGTGGTTCGGATAACACTCGAATTATGTAAATCAGCACCTAAAAATCATTTTCCACCCACCTCCTGTCTAAAGTACTTACTTTACTCCCTGGAACATTTTGAAATATTTTCTTTTTTGAAATGAATCTATTTCCAAATACAAAAAATATTTTTACAAACAAAATATTCATTAAATTACAATAGTTTTTGGCGTGACTAGAAGAAGAAGCCTTGAGCTCCAGCCACGAGTTCTAAAAATAAGAAATACATTTTTTAACTAATAACAGCAGTACAAATGATACAATTCTGTTGATATATGGTAAATAATCTATGGATGTTGAATTTTATCAATAGTCAAGTACTTGATAAACAAAATATAGATACACAGAAAAATAATATAAAAATTGTCAAGCTCTAATAATTTTTATACAATTAATATTGCCAAAAATTGTTGATTTAGCCAACTCAATTCTCAATTTTAAAATAATAGTTCTGTTTTACCCAAGATCTTATTAATCTCAATTTGGTTTTTGTTATTTTATCCTTAATAAAGTCTTCCGGAATTTTATTTATTAGTTTATTACTCTGATATTCAAATTGGTGTTTACTAGATGTTACTAAATAATACTAAAGTGTCACTTCTTCGCTCTAGGGACAAAAAACCAGAAAAACACCCTAGGGCACAAAAGTAAGTCCATTTAAATAACATGGGAAACATCTATATTTTGAAAACACACATTGGAAATAGGTTATAAGGTCTAAGCTTAGATAAAAAGTAAATTTGTATGGCTTTTGTTGGTGGGGAGTCCCTTTCAGGAAGGTCCCACCGCCTGAATATATAATTTAAGCCGTCAATGGGCCTCACGACTGTCATCCTTCAGATGAGGAAGCATATGAAAAATGAGCTTTAGTGTTTACAAGTTTGTGTTTCTTGAATAGTTCAAACTTTCTCAAATAACTCAATATTATTCGTTAAAAGTGGTAATTGAGTGGAATATTTCTAATAAATTTATCAATTCAAGCCATCTAAATTCAAAATTTATAGTTTTAATGTTTATTTTGGACCAACATTTTATAAAAATTGTACAGGTGAAATTCTAACCTTATCTTGGACTTTGTCACCTATAAATTTGAAAGAAAAATAGCACAAGGACTACTTTATTATTTTATCTTTCAATGTTATTACATTAGTGTCATTTGCATTGTAAATAAATAAATAAATAATATAGAGTAGTCATTGAGCCAATTAAATTCAATACCTCTACCAGATTTGATTAACATACGAAATATAATATGTATGTATGATAAAATTATCACATAATTCCTATTGGTATACTACAAAAATTTATAAATATTTTTCCTCCAGCTACTGTCTGAATTACTCACTCTACTAACTGGAACAATTCTAAAGTGTCACTTCTTTGCTCTCAGGACAAAAAAAAAGAAAAACTCCCTAGGGCATAAAAGTAACTCCATTTAAATAACATGGGAAGCATCTCTATTTTGAAAACTTACATTGGAAATAGATTTCAACCTTAGACCAGTTATAGAATTTGACACACTGGGAAGTCTAGCCTTTGAAGCCAACATCTATTGCCAAATCATGACGTCATCATCGGATAGAAAACTTTCAGATTGTGTCTATTTTAGAAGGATAGAAAGACAAGAAATTATAATTTTCAATGATTTTCATAATGTATTTTCATAACTAAGACGAAATATTTTGTCAATTAACTATTAATTCTTCATTGTTAAAAGACGATCAGGCACCAGAGCAAAGTGAGAAAGAGATAGCGCTATCTGCTTTGTTGAATGATAGACAAGGATAGCAATACCATTGCTAATCAAACACTGCCATTATAACGTGGACCTCACTGAAATCATAGATTTGATATATATTTAAATACTACTCCAGTTTTATAAGTTATAAAATCACTTCGCTTATAGATTCAAATAAAAACTTCTAGTACCCTTTTATTAATAAATATGACCTATGACCTATGTCCTATGGTTGGAACTAGACGTTAAAATATTTGAAAGTTGTAATAAAATGGTACTAAAACTTTTTATTTCAATATTTTTGTATGTTATGTATTTGTATGTTATTTATTTGTATTTTATTGTATGTATTTCATTTATTTTTCAGAACAACCAGTGGTACAAAAAAGGATAGCGATCTTCCGCCTCATGGTTTAGTAAGAGATGGAACGCCCTGTGGTGAAAATCTGGTGAGTCTGAAATTGTGATTTTGAAAATTTTCCCAATTTCCCAGAAATTTTTCTCCTAAGGTGCGACTTCTAATCAGCTGATTATATCTGTATTTTTACAGAAACGGTAAAAGATATAGATATGAAAAGCTTGGCATCAGCTGATTAAAATTGAATTGCTCATGTTCGCGGCGCGTAATCTGTACGCACCTTTGGACTAAACTCACAGTTGGGCGACTCAGTTGGAGAAGAGACTGGACTCTAGTGGAGAGCATGTGTTTTGAAATGGTGACGTCGCGGAGACTAGAGTCGACTGGTCACCATTTGGAAACACATGCTCTCCACTAGAGTCCAGTCTCTTCTCCATCTGAGTCGCCTAAGTGTCAGTTGAGCCTTAGAAATAGATAGATACAACAGTGAGTTTCATGTTGTAATGATACTGTACTGATACAAATAATGGAATCACTCTACTTGTATGAGCTATTTTATTGAAATGTATTATTAAAACATGAAGAACCTTTTTATTAAGAACATACTAGTAGTTCTGTGAACAGTAGACCTCACGCAGTATTCTCATCCACAAATACCTGATTAAAACTGAAGACGTTATGGAAATACAGCAATAGACTGGCTTCTCCAAACATCTGTGTAATCACTTGTCAGCTGATTTATGATGAATAATTCTATAGTCTGATTTTTACTCCAATATTGACGTATGAAGGAGGCTCCTTTTTCCTCTTATATTATCCTTGAAATGCAAAATTTCCAAAAACCTTGTATATACGTCGACGCGCAATTAAAAAAGGAACATACCTGTCAAATTTCATGAAAATCTATTACCGCGTTTCGCCGTAAATGAGCAACATTTAAACATTAAGAGAAATGCCAAACCGTCGACTTGAATCTTATACCTCACTTCACTCGTTCAATTGAACTTCAAAACAACAAAAGTAGGTCGAGACTATAGTGAGGTCCACGTTATAATGGCAGTGTTTGATTGGCAATGGTATTGCTATCCTTGTCTATCACTCAGCAAAGCGGATAGCGCTATCTCTTTCCCGCTTTGCTCTGTTGCCAGATTATCTTTTACCAATGTAGACATAATGATTAACAAAATATTTCATCTTGAATGTGGAAAATCATGCTGAAATTATTGAAAAATATCTTTCCTTGCTTGATAGAGTATAATTGACTATTTTAAGCGAGAATGAACAGTTAATATTACATCGATAAACCTGTATCAGCTACCGTCTATAGAAGGCATTGACAAGACAGAGGATCAGCAACGTTGTTCTCCCATCTTTCTCCACTGCCATTATAACGTGGACCTCACTATAGTTGTTTGAAATGTTACAAAATTTAAAATGTCTAGAAGCCTACTTCATGTTTTTAATGAATGAATGAATGAATGCATTTCTTTGCCAGAAAAAATACAAAAAAGTTTTACAAAAAGTAAATAAAGTAGTCTACATGCTATAGTGAGGTCCACGTTATAATGACAGTATTTGATCAATTTTGGTTTTGCTATCCTTGTCTATCATTCAACAAAGCCGGTGATACTATCCTTTTCTAGGAACACGACGATGACAATCATGTTTTTGACAGTGTAGAAATATAATTAATCAATGCAGAGAATCGGCATCGCTATTCTTCCACCTTCATCCACTGCCATTATAACGTGGACCACACTATACTGCACTTAAACTAAGAAATATACATAAAATTTAAGGAATTGTTATTTTAGAAATAATAACCAAATGATATCCTCATCCATGATATCATAAATAATAGTTATTGAACGAGCGAAGTGAGGTCTAAGATTCAAGTCGACGGTTTGGCATTTCTCTTAATGTTTAAATGTTTAAATGTTTATATGTTGCGCATTCACGGCGAAACGCGGTAATAGATTTCCATTAATTTGACAGGTATGTTCCTTTTTTAATTGCGCGTCGATGTATATACAAGGTTTTTGGAAATTTTGCATTTCAAGGATAATATAAAAGGAAAAAGGAGCCTCCTTCATACGCCAATATTAGAGTAGAAATAAGACTATAGAATTGTTTATTCATCATAAATCAGCTGACAAGTGATTACACAGATGTGTGGAGAAGCCAGTCTATTACTGTATTTGTATAAAGTCTATAGTTTCAATCAAAGACATTGAAAAGGTATGCATCTTTAAGCTGGGTTTACACCAAAGTTATTAACAAAATGGTTATAACTTAATCCTTATAGATCCTATTAGATTAAACGTAAGTTGACAAACACATATGTTCATCATGTGTATGATAAGTTATGTTCAATCTAATATAATCTAAAAGGATTGAGTTATTAGCATTTTTTAAATAAATTTGGTCCAATCGCAGCTTTAAGGTCTTTGGTTTCAATATTTTGTTTTGCAGTCATGGTATTATTATGCGTGCCCATCAGTATCAATATTCTCACATTCGAAAAAACTAATTTAATAGGTGAATAAAAATAAACAAATGAACTGAATAATGCTGGAGAAATTATAACATTTTTGATCCTAAAAAATTAATTTTCATCAGATAGAGAGATCATCACGGAACTAGATGAATTATATCATATGAAATACAAATTCAAACGTGAACTGTGTTTGTTAACATTTGAAACAGTTGACATCTGGTACTTGTGGATGAGAATACTGCATGAGGTCTACTGTTCACAGAACTACTAGTAGTTATTGAATTAAAGATTTAATTTATGCTCACAAACATGAGTACAGTAGGTGAGGCAAAAACACCGTCAGAAGGAAGATTTATAAATCATTTTCTGAAGTTAATATCTGTTCTATGATTACAGATCTGTGTGAACCAATCGTGTGTGAGCATTTATCCTTATATGGATCCAGGTCACTGTCCCAGTAATCATAAGAATCATGAGTGTTCAGCAAATGGGGTAAGTTTATCATAAACATTATTATTATTCAATATTTATGGCAATAAATTTTGAACATTGAAGTTTAATGTTGAAAAATAATTGTTTAAAAATGTATCCTTGTTTCATGAAAAAGTGTGTGCATATCAGGTATAGTATATCATTGTTATTGTTATAATATTTTCGCCACACTGCACAGAAAGCAGCTGTTTTCCAGTCCCTTATGTAGATCTGAAAGACCTTGTTTGCAGACGACGTCAGAAAAGGGTTTCTTTTCCGGTCTAGGCCAGAAAGTTGTCTCTTTCCAGCCGCTCATGGAAGTAGTTAATGAGTCATCCGCTAGATCGGGCGAGTGTCCACTTTCATCATCAGCTGAAGTCGCCATGATTTCAGTTCCAGTTTCGAATCAAACTAATTTGCTTTGCAACCAGTTTTATTCAATTATTTATTGTTGTCCGAATTTTCAAAAATGCTTAAAGATGACTGTGGTATTCCAAGTTAAATTTTAAAAGAATCTGAAATCCTGACTGCAAATCTTCTACCACTAAAATCAAGAGATAGGTACGATAGCTTAACGAGTATTCTTTATTTATTTTGTCAGCAATACCTGTAGTGTGGCGAAAAATATCGTTGGCACCACGGGCAAAAATGTTTTTCCAGCTCTCAATCTTTTCTAGTCCTTGGCCTATGGCCTCAGACTTGAAAACCGATTTCGGGCTGGAAAAATCTCATTTTCTGCTCTAGGTGCGAAATATACTATTTACGTCACATGGACGAAAAGAGGCTTCATCATAGCCTCCTTTAATACAAGGCCGCAGCCTACAATATTGCAACCCTGCTCCAACATTTGATACAGCTCTAACAACCGTTTGATACAAAACACCGATATTTTGATACATAACCTTCAAAATGTGATACAGAACCTCCAACATTTGATACAGACACAATAACATTCTATATACACTCTATTTATTTATATATGAATACATACAATGTCATTCTCAAATATTATGAATGCTTGGGGAAGGAAATTAATTAATAATATATAATTTAATTTAATTTTTGATACGGAACACAAACATTTTGATACGGAACCCCCAAAATTTGATACAAGCCTCAATTTTTCTCAATTCAGGTCTGTTCGAATCTGACCAACATTTTGATATGGAACCCCCAAAATTTGATACAAACTTCAATTTTTCTCAATTCAGGTACATAACCTTCGAAATGTGATACGGAACCTTCAATTTTTTATACGAAACCCCCAAAATGTGATACAAACCTAGATTTTTCTCAATATTCAGGTCTGTTCGAATCTGAACAAAATTTGATACAAACTTTTATTTTTCTCAATTCAGGTCTGTTCAAATACGAACAAATGCCATTGCAATATGGGCTGGGGTGGACCAGACTGTTCACTCAAAGTTGACATCTCTCTCTACACCTTTCCTTCGACGGAGGCCACCCTGTCGCCGCAGGACCACCTGGACGCCACTCGGGCCAAAGAGGATCTGGAGAAGCAGATGAAGAGCAAGGTGACTCCGTACGGTAAGTCATTCCTGTGCCGCCTGTCGATATTCTGTGTCACTATCGATGTATCGAAAGTTTGTGATCGATATATATAACAAACTATTCTGATTTGTATTTGTGTCTATATTTGAATATTGGTGTGAAATATAATCACATTTGTATAGAGGCAAGGTATATAATTATACAGGTCATGACACAATCCCATGATGCATTGCAAAATCGATCTCCATACGGTAAGTCATTCCTGTGCCACCTGTCGATATTCTGTGTCACTATCGATATATCGGAAGTTTGTGATCGATAATACAAACTATTCTGATTTGTATTTGTGTCTATATTCGAGTTTTATGTGAATATTGGTGTGAAATATAATCGCATTTGTATAGAGGCAAATCACACTCCATATGGTAAGTCATTCCTGTGCCGCCTGTCGATATTCTGTGTCACTATCGATATATCGGAAGTTTGTAATCGATATTACAAAGTATTCTGATTTGTGTTTGTGTCTAAATATATTTGAGTGAATATTGGTGTGAAACATATCGCATTTATATAGAGGGATTGATAGTATGATGAAGATTTATAAGTAAGGCTTGGCGTACACTGGTAAGTCAAGACAAGACATGATCAGACAAGTTTAGTCACAAATTTATTTTATGAAAAGAATTCAAATTCAAATTTATTTATCCTTAATGATAATTACAAAGTTTTAAACTTAAAGTATAAACATCACTTATGACCATTCATGACCACGAATACTGGTTAGAGTGGTCAACTTAGTTTCTACTTTTTTAAATTGTAATTTGTTATGTTTTTTGTGAAAGGAATCAATGAATCTCATTTTCATTTTAATTTTCAATTTCTCTTGATACTTATATATTATACAGTAGGTATTATAATTAGTAATCATATAATATATAAGGAGGGTCCCTGCAGGGTTGAAAAACCTGTGTGCAGAGGCCGAGTGTTGAAGATTTTTACATAAATTTTTAGCAAAAAGATTCTTAGACTGGAGATATACTCGAAGATTTCCATAGTAGAGAGGATGTTTTGGACTGTAGTCTGTTTCTTTGTCTATAAGTTGATTGTAAATGATGAATGAATAAATAAAACTTCACATGGTCGCTTATGAAGACATGTCTAATTGCAATGACTAATCAGTGTGTGTTGTGTCATAAGCAACAATGTGAAGTATTGTGACTAAACGTGTCTGATCATGTCTTGTCTTGTCTTGACTATGTGGTGTGTGACAGGACATGATTAGAACGTTTAGTCACAATACTCCACATTTTTGCTTATGACACAACACACACTGATTGGTCATTGCAATTAGACATGTCTTCATAAGCAACTATGTGAAGTATTGTGACTAAACGTGCCTAATCATGTCCTGTCACACACCACTTAGTCAAGACAAGACAAGACACATTTGAACACAATACTCCACATAGTCGCTTATGATGACCACATTTTCAACTCGTTGTGTGTTTTTACATAGAGGTCCACATTTCTCATAAATCCTCGAAATTCAACTTCTCATTACTCTTTTTCTCATTTCCATGAATAATTCGGGCTCCTAGACCATAAGGGAACATGTGAGGAAACCCATATTGTGTTTAAGTGACCTCCAAACCACCTTTTGAACATTTCGTGGTGTGATTTTTACAAGAAAAAGAGCACCAAATTTTACACACAACCTAAAAATTCAATCAATTTATCTGTTGATGAGTAATTCTCACTTCATTTTCTTTTTTCATTTCAATTTTCCAATTTTTTTCTTTCTTAATGAACAAGTTGGGCTCCTAGACCATGAGAGGACATGTAAGGAGACTCATAGAATGTGTTTATGTGACCTCCTAACCACATTTTTACATGTTGTGTGTTCAAATATTACATAGAGGTCCATATTTCATATAAATCATCGAAATTTAACTTCTTATCTAATTTCCTCCAATTTTAATGAACTATTTGAGTTCCTAGACCATAAGGGAATATGTGAGGAAACCCATATTCTGTTTAGGTGACCTCCAAACCACATTCTGTGGTGTATTTTCTACAAGAAACAGAGGACCAAATTTCACACATAACCTCGAAATTCAATTATTTTATCCATTGATGAGGGATATTTTTACTTAATTCTAGTTTTTGCTTTTATTTTTTCATTTAAAGAACAAAATGGGTTCCTAGATGATAGGGGAGCTTGTAAGGAATCCCATAGTGTGTTTAAGTGACCTCCAAATCACATTTCGAGCATTTTGTGGTGTCTTTCCAACAAAAAACAGATCAAAATGAAACTTATTTTCCTGGTTTTGGCTATTCTTATTTCCGTTTCTTTCATTTTAATAAACAAAATAGGTTTCTAGACCATAAGGGAACATGTGAGGAAACCCATATTGTGTTCGAGTGACCTCCGAACCACATTTTGAGCATGATGTGGTGTCTTTCCAACAAAAAACAGTTCAAAATGAAACTTTTTTTCCTGTTTTTGGCTATTTTTTATTTTCTCTCATTTTAATGAACAAGTTGGGCTCCTAGACCATAAGGGAACATGTCAGGAAACCCATATTGTGTTCAAGTGACCTCTGAACCACATTTTGAGCATGATGTGGTGTCTTTTCAACAAGATACAGTTCATAATCCAACTTCTATTTCTTGTTTTGGCTATTCTTTATTTTCTTTCACTTTAATGAACAAGTTGAGCTCCTAGACCATAAGGGTACATGTAAGGGAGCCCCATAGTGTGTTTAAGTGACCTCCGAACCACATTTTGAGCATATTGTGGTGTGTTTTCCACAGGAAATGGAGATACAGACCAACTAAGTACTTTTATCTTAGTGATAATAATGGTTGGCGTAGTGAAAGGAGTTTTCTTCGGTTTTGCACTGATTGCCGTATGCTACAGGTACAGTCACGTTCGGATTACACCTAAATCATACATCAAACATACTGAACAAGGTGGTGGGGGTGGTGGATGGCTCTTATGGGATATCATCAATATGTTTTTGCCACCCAGGATGATTCTTTTTGGATGACCCTCGTATTCTCAATTTATTTTTTCTTCTAAGGGATGCCCTTTAATCATCATAATTTTTCTTTTCATTTGATTAATCTTGAATTTCCAATATATATTATTTTTCTTATAGAATGACCATTGTATCCTCAATATGATTTTTCTATGTGATGACCCTTGAATCTTCATTATTTTTTTTCATTTGATGACACTTGAATCTTGAATATATATATAATCTTTCTTATAGAATGACCCTTGTATTATCGATATGTCTCTCCTATTACCCATTCGTGATTTCCATCCTTCATTTACCACATTGTCCTCTTCTCTCTTCATTTACTTTTTCAACTTCTTCTTTTCATTTACTTCTTCAACAACTCATTCCCTTTTACTCTCCTTCTCTTCATTCCTTCTCTTACACACCTATTCCTCTTCTTATCTCATTTCTTATAGAATGACCCTTGTATTATCGATATATCTCCCTTATTACCCATTCGTGATTTTCATCCTTCCTTTACCACAATGTTCACTTCTCTCTTCATTTACTTTTTCAACTTCTTTTTCTCATTTACTTCTTCAACAACCCATTCTCCTCTACTCTCCTTCTCTTCATTCCTTCTCTTACACACCTATTCCTTTTCTTATCTTATTCCTCTCCATACTTCTTCTCATACTACCCTTTCCACGCATGTTTCCCCTCATTATCTTTATTTTCTTTCCAACCATTCCAATCCTAAGATCTCATAGCAACTATTTCTTTCTCATATATCCTGGGTATAGGCACTACCTCCGTAAACAAAGCCGTAGTGCATTCGTGTGACGTCAGCACAGGTAGGTCTCCTACACCAATAGAAACACTAGCTGATATATAGATCAGCTGAAATCAATGTGTTTTTATTGGTGTAGGAGGCCTACCTGTGCTGACGTCACACGAATTTATTACGGCTTTGTTTACGGAGGTAGTGCCTATACCCAGGATATATGAGAAAGAAATAGTTGCTATGGGATCTTAGGATTGGAATGGTTGGAAAGAGAGGTAGTGGTATAGGTCTACATACTATTTTTCGAATTTTCTGTTATATCTATATTGAAATTTCAATTTTAAAGAGCTTTTATTTGATTAATTTCGTTAGTTTTTAAAGGGTCTTTCCTCAATTTTTTTGGGTGTATACCATAAGAGCTATCCATCATAATACAACCACTATATAAGCATTACACAACATCTATACATACTTCACAACATTTGCTCTCGCTCTCTCTCTCTCTATCTCTCTCTCTCTGGCTGTTGACTGTTGTTTGCTTCTCCGGCGGTGTTGTCAATGTTGTTTGCTATTGAATGTTGTTCTGTGTTGTTGTGTTGTTGTGTTGTTGTCCGTCTGTGTGTATTACTATATATATTTTAAATTTTAAGAAAAAATTTAAAATAGAAATCATCTACTCCACAATATTGCTATGGTAGACTGAAATTTGGCTTCGCAGCAATTCCAACCAAATTTTTAGAATAATATGATAATCTACTAGTAGTTTTGTGAACAGTAGACCTCGCGCAGTATTCTCGTCCACAAGTACCTGATTGGAACTATAGACCTTATGGAAATACAGCAATAGACTGGCTTCTCCACACATCTGTGTAATCACTTGTCAGCTGATTTATGATGAATAATTCTATAGTCTGATTTTTACTCTAATATTGGCGTATGAAGGAGGCTCCTTTTCCCTTTCACAGTAAACTACATTGACCTGTTCTTATGTTTTCTCAAAAATTAATATATAATTTATCAATAGAATGTCTAGAGAAAATCCTAAATAAACATAGAGCTTTCTGTCCTATCGTACCGTGACGTGTCGTCCCGGAATGTGAGTGTGAGCGCTGTTATCAGGTCTGGCTGCAACTGTCTATAACGTTGATGGAAAGATACATTTTCAAGATGTTCGATGTTTTTGAACGGGTAGTATTATAGTCAACTGTCTACTAACGTTGATGGAAAGATACATTTTCAAGATGTTCGATGTTTTTGAACGGGTAGTATTATAGTCTAGTAGACAGCTGATTTATGATGAATAATTCTATAGTCTGATTTTCACTCTAATATTGGCGTATGAAGGAGGCTCCTTTTTTCTTTTATATTATCCTTGGAATGCAAAATTTCCAAAAAACCTTGTACGAAATTCACTAAACTTCCGTCTACCATAGCAATAAACAGTTGGACTCCAATACTATGTATTGTGAACTACATATTCTCAATAATCCAATACATTGTATTCTAGTTTAATATAAAGCTGAGCTTCCATATATCTGTATCAGTGTCCGTATCCGATGCAGTGAGAATATCATTTCCATAGGCTTTTATGGGACTATTTATACTTGCACGCTCGCTCGAGTGTGAATACTCCCATAAGAGCCCATGTAAATTATATTTCCACTGATACTGATATATGGTAATCTGGCTTTAACTGTGGATATTGGATGATACAATGTCTTGTAAACTATTTTAATCATAATATTATGAATATATATATTGGGTATTGCAGCTATATGATTGTAATGGTTTTCTGCTATGACTCTGGAATAAATATCTATATATTTTGAATCGATATTGTTGTATATATGACTGTGTATTGTATTTGTTTATGGTGATGTTTGTTGGATATTTTTTGGGTTTGGAAATGTGTGTTCAAATTTGGTTTTGAATTTGTTTTGTTTGTAAATTGTGTGTGAGAGAGGCCAATGCTATGTTGTGTTACTGGCTTTGAATTTTTTTCTGTTTTCCTCCAAAATTTTCCCGGATTAATAAGATTTCCGTTGGGCAGTAATATTTCTCCAATATCATGAGTTTTAATTTCGTTTCATTGGAATAATTATTAATGAAAACTCTAGGTTGTTGTCAAAATATCACTTATTTACTTTCAAAAATCAAAAACATGCTTCAACACCAATGGTGTCATAATCTTCAGTGTGAGAAATTGAAAACTTTTGAAGGCAATATCTGAAGGGAAAATCATTCATTCATTTTATATTGTTCTATTAAGTACTAACATCTAACCCGTACTCTGCTAGGGTCTAATTAGAAACTGGAAAAACCGAAGACTTGACGTTCTGAAATCCTTAAGAAATACAAATATATCTATAACCATCCTTGGTAAATCAAGAATCAATATGCAAAATGTGAAGTTAATGAGTTGAGTAGTTGAGACGTGATGATGCGTCATTCATGAATTTCCTATCCCCTACCTGTATAAGCAGATTCTTTCCTTTATTATAATATTATAGATTTGGGTTTCAATCTTCATATTGCTAATGTATAAAGTTAAAATTTCATAGTCGATGCCCAATTATATTCTTGTGATCAGATTTACTGGCAGTTTTCTAGTTATTGATGTTTTTCAAGAATATTGGAGAATTGATAAGCTTATATCTTGAAAACTACAATTTTTCAAATTATGTTTTCATTATTATCATTTCTTAAATTGCCTATCAAATTTATTTATGTCTGCTCATAAGAAAGTTCTCAAATTTATTTGGATTTTGAAAAAAGAATTGTTTGTCTTGTGCCGCTGATCAATAATTAATTTACTGATGTTTGTTTCTCCATTCCTGTTTCTCTCTCTCTCTTTCTCTTTCTCTCTCCTCACACACAAACTAACTTTTCTCTGCTCTTGCCTACTATTGTATATTGTTTTATTTTCCGATATGTGTGTTTTTGATTTTGTTTCGTTCCACTTTCTCCTCTTTAAATGTGTTGTTGATGTTTGTTGTATGTGTGTAACCTTCTGTGTCTGATTTTTTTGCTTTGTTTTGTTTGTTTTTTTATGTCTGTGCATGGTTCGGGATCTCTCTCTGTCATCAAACGTAAATATGGTAAAATTTTAACCCCGAAACCCTAAATTACCCTCAAAATACCTCGAAAATACTCATAAAATACTTTGGAAAATAATAATGAAATACTTTCAAATCATCACAAAAAACACCAACAAAAAACTCTGGAATACCCTGGGAAAACCTTGAACTGACTTAAAAATAACTTGAACAATACCTCAAAAACCATTACCAAAACTTATACCAATATACCATTGATTCAATCCGAATTAAATCTTGAAAAAAATAATGGAAACAACTCCAAAATATAAAATTCATATAAAAACTACTAATTCTCCAAAAATATAACATAAACAATACTTTTCAACCAATTGATGTATATTTTGCAAAAAATTCTACTTCAAATAATCAAATTTTGAAACCATATAATGACACTGGTTTGATCACACTGCTTGCTCCAAAATGAATTTCGACACCTGTTGTGGAAAATGTATAATTACCAAAAAATGAACTGAATTGTGACACATGCCTATCAATTTACTTCTTTTCACTGTCATGAAAATGCAATAATATTATCAACTCATGGCTTGATAAAATCCGTTTTTTCCAACCATTTTATATTCCTCACATCTCTGTTTATTCATTTTGTTCCTAAAAACTGCATGCAAATAAATGTTTCACAATAAATGTATCCTCCCCATTTGATGTTGTAATGTTTCCCAATTTGATGTTGTGTTGTGACTCACTTTTTTGTAATTCTATTTTTGTATTATTCATTGAAAAATTCATGAAAATCTTTTGATAAATGAACTAAATATTCTATTCATGAATATTGTCAATGTGGAATCAAAATGTTCACTTCCAATGGAACAATTGCATTTTTCCCTGTAATCTTCATTTTTCCCTGTGTCTATGCCTGTCTGTCCATAATAATTGGCTACTACCAACCTCACAAACCAAAATTTCCCAAAACCATATTTTTGTTATGTTTGGAACAAAATTCAATTTACATTCACATTTACATACCCCTTGATCATTGATCTCAATAATAATAATACTCACCAACTATAATCTTCATTCATCAATCTATATACCATCAATCATGCTACTCTTTCATACTTTTATGATACAAATAAAACAAAATACCACTAAATCTGCCAACTTCACAATACTAAATTTCCCTAAAAATTCAACATAATAACAATTGTATAACCTCAACTCTCATACCTCCAATTCATCTTCCCAAATAATACAAACAAAAAAAATTCTTCAATAATGATAATAATTACATCCTTCCCTTGATTAATATAACGCCTGCCGTCATAATCTATTTTTCTCCCATCAACTTGACAAATCAATATTTCCCAATAATGATTACAATTTTCTGATCATTTATAAATACTGTCACTATCCTCTTCTATCTGTCTATTGTCAACTTGACATCCCAAAATTCCCGATATGATGATAATAAAATTATCTCCATGATATTCCATTAATATTTGCGCTCTGCCACTGCTATTTATTTTTCCACTACCAACTTGACAAACCAAAATTCCCCACAACAGAAAACTACCACAGCACTAATACAGTATTCCTGGTGGGAACTCTCATGTCGGTTGTTGGAGGAGTTTTCATAGTTTTTGCTCTCATGGCATTATGCTATAGATCTGTGGTGGTTCATAAGAATTTCTCTCTCTGTCTGAGGTGAGTTTATTCATAAAACTATCATAGAAATATCATAAAATCATCATGAAAATAAGGTAAAATGTCATGGAAATAATCCAGGAATATCATACAATCTTCATGGAAAAAGTTTAGAATGTCATGGGAATTATTTAGGAATTCCATAGAGATATTCTAGAGTATCAAGAGTGAAATGTAGGAGTTACATCGAATCATCATAGGAATATTCTAGAATATCAAGGGAATTATGTGGAAATATTATAAGCTCATCATGTCATGGAAATAATCTAGGAATTTCATAGAATCTTCATGGAAATAGTCTAGAATGTCATGGAAATAATGTAGGAATTCCATAGGGATATTCTGGAATATCATGAGAAAATGTAGAAGTTACATTGAATCATCATAGAAATATCCTAGAATATCAAGGGAATTATGTGGAAATATCAAAAGTTCATCAGAAATTTATCTCACCATGGTGTAAGGTGAGTTTTTTATGTAAATTTAATTTTGTAGAACCATCAAATTTTGATGAAAATTATAATAAAATCTCTAGAGATGATAGTAGGCTATTTTGGCATGGCTTACAAATAGTTTTAGCATTTTTTCTCTTCAGAACTGAGAGGCTTGGTTGCACAAAAGCTTGTTGAATTTTGATGGGGATTAACTCTACGAGAACCAATCAGGAAAGGCGTATCTGGGAAGATGGCTTCTCTGATTGTTTGTTGTGGGAATAATCACAGTTGAAATTTAACCGGATTTGGTGCAACTGGCACGAAGTGTTCTACTTGAGGAGTCTTCAACTCGGAGACAATACCATATTGTACCTGATATGCTTGTCTTCTATTATTCCATTAATTTTAATTGAAGTATTACCTATTCAAATTGATGCTTGCCTCAATGAGACTTCTGGATAATAATTCTTGATTGAAAGAACTCAATATTTTAAAATAAATTATCGAATTAATGCTTGCTTAGTCAAAACTTATTCGAATGACTCTTTATTAGAAGAAAATTAATAAATTGCTAGATCTGATGAGATTATACAAACAATAGTTCTGCTCACTCAAATTGTAGAAATCCAAATTTTCATTCAAAGTAGATTCTCGCTTCAGCTATATATTTCCACCATAATTCCTTTTCTAATTCATCATGATTCATAGCTTCAGCTCATGAACTAGAAAAATTAGATATTTAATTATGTTATTTCATATTTCAAATATCATCTACAATATATTTAAATCATCCTTCTTCTTCATTTTTTGAACCTTTCTCACTAATTTCAGCATGTTGTGAGTCACACTGTTCTAATACTCATATTTTGGAATTTTTCAAAAATTGATCCAATTTGTAATTATTTTTCTTGATTTGGTTTAAAAAAATCGATTTTTTCTGATAGAAGATTGATAGGAATTTTACCTATTGTTACTCATTCAGATTTCACAAATTTAGAAAAAACTATCAAGATTTTGATATTTTTTTGTTCATTATGAAACTACCCTTTTTTTCTTCCCTAAACATGAATGGAATAATCTCTGTTTAATCCCTAAAGCTAAATTAATACCAACTTATCACTATTTAATCACATAATCCTAATATCCTTTCATAGCCTGAATCGTCATACCTATTTAACACTATTTAATCACATAAACCTGATATTACATTCTCAGCCTAAACAACATAATATATAGCCTATATCTTCATATTTTATAGAAAAAAATTGGTAAAAATAACACAGAATTACATTTTCCCTTTCAGGACAGTCAAACCATATGGTACCTGATTGATAACCTTATTTTTCCCAAATTAATGATTTCAAATAATCAACTATTATAGTAGTGTGCAATAACCAGTTATCCTCCAAACATAATCAATCACTCAGTATGATAACATAAAATTGCCCCAATTTTCCCACCCAAATCAATATTTTAATTTTTGCCAAATTTCCAATATAAAATCCTTATAAATGTCTCATGTATCATTTTATATACCTCAAAATGTTTGAGATATCCCTAACATAACATTAGCCTACATATAGTGAGGACAACATTATAAAGTCAGTCACTGATTAACATTGTGTTGCTATCCTTGTCGGTCATTCAACAAAGCAGATAGCTCCATCCTTCTACAACTCTGCATCATCGACAAATTATATGCATGCTCCACAGAATATAATGCAATATATTTGTTCACCAAATATGGTACAATATTATTCAAAATTATAATGTATTTTGAAAATTATATAAAGATATACTTTCTTGGTGAAGGTATGTAAGTATAATTTCATTGTAGTATACTTGAGATATGAGATCATTATTTCTAACAATAATCAAATAACCAGGTATCCTGGGAAGTTTTCAATCATAGCTATACACTATAGAAGGTGATTAAGAGAGTGTGAAATTCTATTAATTCTGACAAAATCGCCATAAATGAATAATAAATATAGAAGGCAATAAGGAAGGAGAATTGGAAACCATGTCATCCTATCATTTACACTGACTTCATAATGTGAATCTCACTGTATATATATCCATATCCCCCAACTTTTATCCTCTAGACAATCCAACAAATTTATCATAATAAAATTTTCTAAATTTCCCTTTTATAATAAAATATGTATTACGCATTGTCTTGTTTGTGATCCCTGGTATATATTTGTATATGTATGTCTCCTTGATCCTTGTATTTTATATATATATATATGTGTGTATTCTAAATGTTTATCCTTCCAATGATTGCATTCTATGTATGCTCCCCTTCCTTATATATATGTGCTTGATTTGATATATTTTGTTATGTATTTTTTGTATATTTGCATTTTGCTTTACCTCCTCCTTCTTCTCTATTCTTTCTCTCTTCCTCCTTTAAAATTATGATAAAAATCACTTCTTCTTCTTCTTCTAAGATCATATTCAAATATATGAAATAATGCTAGATGTTGATATATAATCAGACAACAGATTATCATGTATATGAGTTGAATTGAGAAACAAAAATAAAAAGTTACAAATTTGAAGTTAAAGGTGGAAGTTTAAAATACAACTTCAAAGTTTTGATAATCTGAAAATTTTTAAAAATGATAACTATGGGAACATTTTATTTATAGATTGATGAAGTAACTGACAATATAATTAAACAGCCTACATACTTAATTCACATAAAATTCACCAAATTTTTGTTTGAGAATATTATAATTTCAAGTACATGATCGATTCATAGCTTAAGAAAAACAACAATAATTGGAAGTGTCTATAATAAAACATTCCAACTCACACAATTAGAAGAACTTTTGAATTTTTTTCCAGAAATTTCAACTGGAATTACAAGAGACTGTTGAATTTTCACTTACAAACTGCCATGGATTAGATGAATAGAATGATGAATCAATCATTAAAGCGTTCTCAAAACACTACAAAATCAAGCCTTTGACAAAATAAACAACAATTTTTATCAACTGTTGAAAATATGAATCCTTCCAACTATCTCTATGATAGAAAAATTATATATGATTGATAGAAATTCATCTAAAAATTTTCCTTGCCCATTTCTAAACCTCTTGGTGTTTTTCTGCTTAATCGGTGTTATTCTAGGATTTGAGCACTACCTTCTGAATGTAGCATGCCCTATATCTATATGAACTTGCTATTATATACCCCACCCATGCCTTAATTGGTTGAAAACTATATATATATATCCAATATCCATAATACAGTAATTCTAATGCCTGTCTTTATATGTATACATTCGGCTACAGCTTTTGGTGTTTTGATTGTATATGAATGCCTATAATGATAATTATAATATAATAAATATATATTTGATATTTGTGATTATAAGGAAAAATAGATACACATTTGAAGATCGCAAAGTTATAATTCTCATTGATTAAAAATATGATAAATTTAAGTTCGATAAAACTAAAACATATAGGAATAATACCCAATATTCAATATTGGGATCAGAGAATAATCTTATCATATCCTCTATTTATAAAAAGTCATAATTTCAATTAAACTGGATGCAGAATGAAACATTATATTAAAAATATCCAGAAATAGTCAATGGAAAAAATAATTTGTATGCCTGATAAACAGAAGTATTTGAAATGTAATGCAATAGAATCAAAAACAAAAACCTAATCAATATATATCTCTCTCTCTACTTAAAACTCATTAGAATAATTATATAATAGAGCTTAATCATGATATATGAAGCTAGAATAAAATAATAATCTGGTTATAAATGATAAAACAAATGATACATTCTTGGCAAATGAGAGAATAACTTTTCTTCCCCATAAAAAACCATTATTCAAAATAAGAATATTTGAATTTCACTAAAATATGCACAAACATCATAAGAATATCTGAATATCTTTGAAAAAATTCAAGGAAGGAATTCTAGGATTCATAAGAAAACTAAACTCAAACCTCATTGAAAATTAAACTTTATTATATTAGAAAAAAATTACTAAATTGTATTTTAGAGATTGCAATGAATAAATTACAAAAAAAAAGAAAACTCAAATATCTATAAAAAAATTCAAAGCACTCTGAGGCAATTTTAGGATCCACATTATAACCAACAAAGAGAACAACATTTTATGATTAATTCACTAAAGAGAAAATAATTTTTTGTCCTTCCCACACCATTTTCTCTCTCCTATCCTTAAATTATTCGAATTTATTATCATAATTGTGTTCAATATGTTAAACATTATATTTGCCTCTCACTCCCATTATGTGTTTTATGTATCCTCCTCCTTTTTGTGATCCTCCTCCCTCTCACACACTCTCTCTCTCTTTCGTTGTGACCTCTCATTTGTGCTCTTCCCCTATCTTCTGTTGTATTACTCCTCTCTGTCTTTCCTTTGTCATTCTTTCACTTTGTGTTTCTCCTCCCTCTCTTTCGTTGTGTTATCCAATTTTGTCTTCCTTCTCCCTCTCTTTCGTTGTGTTCTCTTTATTTGACCTTCCTCTTGCAACACGGTTCCCCCTAGAAGGAAAAGCCAAAGCAGTCTGCCGAAGTACGACCCGCCATACGTCAAGCCAATGGCCAAGAAGTACTCGAAATCCTCCAACCCAGAGGAAGAAGCCATGGAGTGCGCCGACAAGATTCGATCCTTCGGCAACATGACACCGTTCAAGTAAGTCTAAACATGTTTCATTCCAGTGAGGTCCACGTTATAATGGCAGTGTTTCATTAGCTATCCTCGCTATCCCTGTCTATCATTCAACAAAGCGATAGCACTATCTCTTTATCGCAATCGTTGAAAAGTTATAAGGCCAAAAAGTTAAGAGGACAAAATTGGAGCCGGAAGGTTTTACAAAGAAAAAATAATAATAATAATTGTTATTCTCATCAACAAAAACAATATTATATAAAATATTATCATTCACACTAATATTAATAATTAATAATATTAAAATCAAGGGCTGGTTTTTGAGCTCGGGATTTAGCAAAGTTCTAGATTTTAAGGCTGTGCAAAGGCTGAAAATTAACTTTCTACTCGTGATTTTTATCAAAGTTTTTCGATTTGTATATTATCAAGCTATCAAAATGAAAAACTTTTCTCGGGAAATAGTTATTTGTATATCTAGAGTGAAAAGTACGACATTTTCTCCCTGTGGGGAAAAGTTTGAAGCCCGAGGCGAAGCCGAGGGCTACAATTTTCCTGAGGAAGAAAAGTAATTTTCGCTCGTGATGTACACAACATTTTTCCTCCATCTACATTTTTTTATAGAAACTGCAAATAAAATCATTTTAATAACTTGTATTGGTGACAATGTTTCCTAACAACATAACCTGAAATCTAAAACCTAAAAACCGGTCAGCTGATGGGCACTGCCGATTGTGCTATCTATCGGCAAAAGTTGTAACAATTATATCCGCTGAACGGCTACCAAAAATGGCTGACTCTAGATCACACGTTTCAGATTTGAATTGCATATCAAAAATATTGTTGGCTGGTATTTTGAATAGAATAAAATATTTTAAAAATTGTATAAATTTTCATTGTCTACTAATATTTATCAAGAATATAATATCATACAAACATGATTTCATGAGTTGATCAAATTTCTTGTTGTGGTATTGAATTCAGTTGACTCAATGACAGACACCTCTATTACGCTTTCTCATCTGAGCTTAGACCTTCTAACCTATTACAATGTGAGTTTTTGAAATAGAGATGCTTCCCATGTTATTTAAATGGAATCACTTTTCCTCCCTAGGGAGTTTTTCTGTTTTTTACTACCGAGAGCGAAAAAGTGACACTTCAGTATTATGTTTGAGGGAGTAAAGAAAGTACTTTAGACAGTGGGTGGAGGAAAACATTCCTTTTCCAATCATTAATTTTTGAGATATGAGCGCCTGAAGTTTAAATTTTTCGGACAGAACATTTCAAATTCGGTAAGACATAGATCCATGAGATTTGGAGGGTAGATTCTTCATGGTATTGTTGATCTAGTGAATCATAAATTTTCTAAAAATATAGGTTTTTGTGGAAATTATCCCATTTACCAAAAATGAACAAAAATAACACAACTAGAAGTCATTTTTGGTTATTATTAGTAAATAGAATAACTTTCTCAAAAATTTATATTTACAGAAACTTTTTGTTTCACTAGATCAACAATACCATGCAGAATCTATCCTTCAATCTCATGGATTTATTTCTTACCGGATTTGAAATGTTTTGTCCAAAAAATTCAAACTTCAGGCGCTCATATCTCAAAAATTAATGATTGGAAAAAAATGTTTCCCAGAGAAATCTTTTTCATTTTGATAGCTTGATAATATAAAATGTTTCCCAGAGAAATCTTTTTCATTTTGATAGCTTGATAATATACAGATCGAAAAACTTCGAAGAATATCACCAGTAGAAAGTTTATTTTTAGCCTTTGCACAGCTGTAGTAAGAAAATTGGCTTTCCAAAACGGGGCGTTGTCGCAGCTTTTATAGCAGTAGTCACAGTTTTATTTTCTCATTCATATAATTGGAAACGTTTTTCCTTGATGAAATGAAACATTTCTAAATGTTTCAAAGTAGCTTAAAATTTACACTATTTTCTCTCTATTTTATTTTGTGTTTAATTTTCTAGTTTTTTGAAATTTAATTCAAACCTAACTTCGACGATGACTACGACTACGCGCCGTTTCGGAAACCCAGTTTTCTGACTCCAGCTGTTTAAAGTCTAGGACTTAGCTGAATCCCGAGCTCGGAAGCCGGCCCGTAATGTGACTCATTCAAGAGCTAAAATCTATAAAACTATAAGAGATATTGAGAAATGTTACAGAATAAACTTGTAGGCTAATTTATGAGGTTTGATTTTGTATTTCAATAAAGTTTTTGAAAGACGCATATTGTATGATATATATGATAAAACCCAAAATATGGTACTTTGAAACCATCCCCACCCCCTTAGCACATGGTGTAGAAGTGAGGACTTTTGATATGTTAACCCCCTTACCATCCCTGAAAGAGCTGCAGGGTCAAAAAATTGTGTTCTAAACTTTTACCTTTTTACCTTTTTTTGAGCATTCGTTGCCTGGACTATATGAAATTATAAAAAAAAATGATTTCTTGCTCGAAAAATATAATTGATCATTTTAAATGAGAATGAAAAGTTAATTTTACATCAATAAAGCTGTATCACATATTGTCTATAGAAGGCATTGACAAGACAGAGGTTCGGCAACATTGTTCTCCTATCTTTGGTAGAGAGTTAGTGGGGAGGATATTTTTAATATTCTTTCCGAAGAATGGACATTGATATGTCCAAAGCTCCGCCGATTTATGTACATGCATTACAATATTATCTATAGTTATTACAAATTGTTTTTTTCATATCATATACAGTTCAATAATTATTTTCTCAGTCTCTATTATGTGAATTCATCTATAATGTTGCTGTATTGTAAGCTATTGTATATAAGTGTATAAGCCGGTATATATTGTAATCTACATAAATAAAGTACTCAATCAATCTTTCTCCACTGCCATTATAACGTGGACCTCACTAAAGTAAATGATAATGAGTATCTTATCAATAATTATGACACATCAGGAGAATCTATAATAATATTGTTGGTTTATATACCTACTGTTGAGTCGAAATAAGTACCTAGTCGATCATTTTTAATATTCCTTTAATGACAAATTTATAGATATCTCAGAGAAATCTCCAAGTACAGTACAGTTTCTCTCTATTCTCATTCTAATTATGGTTATAATATTCTAGAAAAATGAATTTTGGAGTCATGTAAAAAGAAAAATCATGTTTTTGGACTCAGTGGACCTTGAAACGTATAGAAAACTTGGAATCAGGGTACTTTACCTTAATTTTTTTTTTTGAAAATCATTACTTTCCTCACCTATGGTGATAGGGCAAGGAAAGTGATGAAAGAAATAAAGACTGTATTCATTGTCATGTGTGCCCGATGTGGGTTTCCTATCAATAAATTTTCTGTTTAACATACAAAAAATAAACAGTAGGCTGTCATAAGAAGATATCCCATGGTATATAGGTCGTTCATGTTGCAAATTTCTTCTCCGATTACTGTCTATGATTAGTGTGTTGTTGGGAGTGGAAGAGTGTAAGAAGAGCACAGTACGAGAGACTACCAGCGTCACATAGCTTCACCAAAAACAACTACTAGGACTATCGGCTTCAGTTAACACTCACATTTGCAACATAGACACCCTATACACTGTCTATTATTAGTGTGTTGTTGGGAGTGTAAGAAGGGCACAGTATGAGAGACTACCAGCGTCACATAGCTTCACCAAAAACAACTACTAGGACTATCGGCTTCAGTTAACACTCACATTTGCAACATAGACACCCTATACACTGTCTATTATTAGTGTGTTGTTGGGAGTGTAAGAGTGTAAGAAGGGCACAATGAGAGACTACCACGTCACATAGCTTCACCAAAAACAACTACTAGGACTATCGGCTTCAGTTAACACTCACATTTGCAACATAGACACCCTATACACTGTCTATTATTAGTGTGTTGTTGGGAGTGTAAGAGTGTAAGAAGGGCACAGTATGAGAGACTACCAGCGTCACATAGCTTCACCAAAAACACTACTAGGACTATCGGCTTCAGTTAACACTCACATTTGCAACATAGACACCCTATACACTGTCTATTATTAGTGTGTTGTTGGGAGTGTAAGAGTGTAAGAAGGGCACAGTATGAGAGACTACCAGCGTCACATAGCTTCACCAAAAACAACTACTAGGACTATCGGCTTCAGTTAACACTCACATTTGCAACATAGACACCCTATACACTGTCTATTATTAGTGTTTGATTTGCAATGGTATTGCTATCCTTGTCTATCATTCAACAAAGCGATAGCACTATCTCTTTATCGCAATCGTTGAAAAGTTATAATGGCAGTGTTTGATTTGCAATGGTATTGCTATCCTTGTCTATCATTCAACAAAGCGATAGCACTATCTCTTTATCGCAATCGTTGAAAAGTTATAAGGCCAAAAAGATGATTAAATTGGAGCCAGAAGGGTTTTCATCCAAATGTGACACATTTGAGAGCCCAGTTCAAGAAAAATATGAGAGGTATAGAATAATGTTACAGGAGAAACTTGTAGGCTAATTCATAAGGTTTGATTTCGTATTCCAATAACATTTTCTTCACCTACTGTCTAAAGCACTTACTTTACTCCCTGAAACATAATACTAAAGTGTCACTTTTTTGCTCTCGGTACTAAAAAACATAAAAACTCCCCAGGGAGAAGAAGTGACTCCATTTAAATAACATGGGAAGCATCTCTATTTTAAAAACGAACATTGTAATAGGTAAGAAGGTCTAAGCTCAGATGAGGAAGCATATAGAGTAGTAGTGTAGTGAAATAAATTAAAGTAGTGAAATTATAGATTGGAACTGTAGGCTTCACTGGAAGACTTTAGCAATAAAAATTAATTTAGGATAAGAAATAAGAGAACAAAATTAATGGTTAGTCCTAGTGACTAGTTTTAATAGAAATAACAATATATATATATATGAAGTGGCCATTAAACCAACTAAATTCGAAACCTCAACCAGACATTTGATCAATATATGAAATTTATGTTTGTATGCTAAAATTATTACAAACTTCATATCACTATACTAAAAAAATGAAAAAAAAATGTATATTCCTCATTAACTAATCAAATTTGAAACGGGAACTTCATCATAGCTGTAGTTGTGGCGGCCATGATTGTTGTTACAACTTCTGTCGACAGATAGCGCTGTATCACCTGTATAAACCTGTATTAGGTAATGTCTGTGGAAGGCATTGACAAGACAGAGGATCGGCAAAGTTTTCTCCTATCTTTCTCCACTGCCATTACAACGTGGACCTCACTATAGTATATAATGATCAGTATCTTACTAAGAATTATGACACAACAGGAGAATCTATAATAATATTGTTGGTTTATATACTGTTAAGTCAAAATGAGTACCCAGTCGATCATTTTCAATATTCCTTTAATGACAAATTTATAGTTATCTTAGAGAAATCTCCAAGTACAGTACAGTTTCTCTCTATTCTCATTATAATTATGGTTATAATATTCTATAAAAAGAAATTTTGAAGTCATGTAAAAAGAAAAATCATGTTTTTGGACTCAGTGGACCTTGAAATGCATAGAAAACTTGAAATCAGGGTACTGTACCTTAATTTTTTTGGGAATCATTACTTTCCTTACCTATGGTAATAGAGCAAGGAAAGTGATAAGAGGAATGAAGACTGTATTTATTGTCATGTGTGCCCGATGTGGGTTTCCCATCGATAAATTTTCTGTTTAGCATTATACAGTAGGCTGTCATAAGAAGATATTCCATGGTATATAGGTCGTTCATGTTGCAAATTTCTTCTCCGATTACTGTCTATGATTAGTGTGTTGTTGGGAGTGTAAGAGTGTAAGAAGGGCACAGTATGAGAGACTACCAGTGTCACATAGCTCACCAAAAACAACTACTAGGACTATCGGCTTCAGTTAACACTCACATTTGCAACATAGACACCCTATACACTGTCTATTATTAGTGTGTTGTTGGAGTGTAAGAGTGTAAGAAGGGCACAGTATGAGAGACTACCAGCGTCACATAGCTTCACCAAAAACAACTACTAGGACTATCGGCTTCAGTTAACACTCACATTTGCAACATAGACACCCTATACACTGTCTATTATTAGTGTGTTGTTGGGAGTGTAAGAGTGTAAGAAGGGCACAGTATGAGAGACTACCAGCGTCACATAGCTTCAACAAAAACAACTACTAGGACTATCGGCTTCAGTTAACACTCACATTTGCAACATAGACACCCTATACACTGTCTATTATTAGTGTGTTGTTGGGAGTGTGAGAGTGTAAGAAGGGCACAGTATGAGAGACTACCAGCGTCACATAGCTTCACCAAAAACAACTACTAGGACTATCGGCTTCAGTTAACACTCACATTTGCAACATAGACACCCTATACACTCTCTATGATTAGTGTGTTGTTGGGAGTGTAAGAGTGTAAGAAGGGCACAGTATGAGAGACTACCAGCGTCACATAGCTTCACCAAAAACAACTACTAGGACTATCGGCTTCAGTTAACACTCACATTTGCAACATAGACACCCTATACACTCTCTATGATTAGTGTGTTGTTGGGAGTGTAGAGTGTAAGAAGGCACAGTATGAGAGACTACCAGCATCACATAGCTTCACCAAAAACAACTACTAGGACTATCGGCTTCAGTTAACACTCACATTTGCAACATAGACACCCTATACACTGTCTATTATTAGTGTGTTGTTGGGAGTGTAAGAGTGTAAGAAGGGCACAGTATGAGAGACTACCAGCATCACATAGCTTCACCAAAAACAACTACTAGGACTATCGGCTTCAGTTAACACTCACATTTGCAACATAACGGTCCTTTACCATGGCATATCACCACAAATGATACAGTATCAACACGATATGTTACAGTATCACCAAAATATGATACAGTATCAACACAATCTTTGTGAACTATCATTTCTTTATGTGTAAGTAAAAAACTATTATTGCTACCATTTATCTTCTCATGCTATCTTTTGTCCATGGTAATATTTTCTGTTTATTCCAAGATATTTATCTGTTTTTTTTATTATTCCCAATATATATTAATATATTAATAATTTTGTCAAATTTTTTCAGTGAACAACAAAGGTTGTTCAGATCAAGCGGTGCCATGAACCATTCTAGTAGAGGAATGCCTTCATCTTACGAGTGAGTACCTATTTAAAATTCACAAAGTTTGTAAAGGTTTTTCAAATTCTAATTTGCATATTCCAATATCTGTATGTATTGCATAACCTGAGATCTACAGAAATGTTGTTTTAGATCCCTCATAATTCTGCATCTATTCTCTCCTGTATAAGTCTTGATTTCAATTTTCAGTTTTCCCAAACTTTCTCATTCTTAAGCTTGAAAAAATGTACAATTATCTACAAATAGCCTGTCCTTGGGTATATTCCCGTCTTACCTGTTTGAAAAATTTATTCCCAATATTACAAATCACCCCAAAATATGTTCAAATGAATTATTTGGAGTTTCTAGTCTTCCTAAACACATATTTTGTTAACCAAATATTCCCAATCAGTTTTTAAATATAAAAATTCAAAATTTTTAGTTTAGTCTTTAGTTTTGAAGTGGAAATTGGACTTTTTGAAGTGAAAGTGAAATCTTAACCTTATTCTTTTTTGAAACTTGTATTTGTAAAAATTTGGGAGAAGACAGTTTTGGGCTATGCCTGTTGTCTTCTCCCAATCATATTATAGTTATTATAATTATGATCTGTAATGACAATGGAATATATAAATAAATAAATAAAATATTAGTGCTCTAGTGAGGTCCACGTTATAATGGCAGTATTCGATTAACATTGGTGTTGCTATCCTTGTCTATCATTCCACAAAGCAGATAGCGAATGTATCAAATCATAGTGTTGTGTATGAAGTTGAGATGATACTGTATCATATTGTGTTGATACTGTATCATGTTGTAGTTGTTCTTGTTCTATAGTGAGGTCCACGTTATAATGGCAGTATTTGATTCACATTGGTGTTGCTATCCTTGTCTATCATTCCACAAAGCAGATAACGAATGTATCAAATCATAGTGTTGTGTATCAAGTTGAGATGATACTGTATCATGTTGTGGTTGTTCTTGTTCTATAGTGAGGTCCACGTTATAATGGCAGTATTCGATTAACAATGGTGTTGCTATCCTTGTCTATCATTCCACAAAGCAGATAGCGAATGTATCAAATCATAGTTTTGTGTATCAAGTTGAGATGATACTGTATCATACTGTGTTGATACTGTATCATGTTTGTAGTTGTTCTTGTTCTATAGTGAGGTCCACGTTATAATGGCAGTATTTGATTCACATTGGTGTTGCTATCCTTGTCCGTCATTCCACAAAGCAGATAACGAATGTATCAAATCATAGTGTTGTGTATCAAGTTGAGATGATACTGTATCATATTGTGTTGATACTGTATCATGTTGTAGTTGTTCTTGTTCTATAGTGAGGTCCACGTTATAATGGCAGTGGAGAAAGATAGAAGAACAACACTGCAGATCCTCTGTCTTGTTAATGCCTTCTATAGACGGTAGCTGATACAGGTTTATTGATGTAAGTTATTTGGAAAATATACTGGATTTTCTCTCCCTTTTGGCCTTGGAATAAACCTGATTTGGAAATACTACACTATTTCTTATATTCAGCTTCATCAATACTCTGAATTAAATATGGTGGTATAAGAAATTTTGTGGAAAACAGTCTTGCCGAATCTCTGCCTTGCACTGCCTTCTTTGGAGAATAGCTGATTCCGGTATATCTGATGTTATATGAACTGTTCATTCTTGTTTAAACTAATCAATACACCTCAAGCCACGTCTACAGCAAAGTTATTGACAAAATGTTAATAACTTAATCCTTATAGATTCTATTAGATTAAACAGAGTTTGTAACAGCTGTGCCTAGTTGAAAGTTGTGTGTATATTTTTGGCTTCAAAATTTTCTGAAATAACTTAATTTATTCAAAGTGCGGTGATATTAAGTGCAAAATTTGACTATAATTTGGTATTTTAATCATTCTAAATTCAAAATTTATAGCTAATATTATATTCTTGGACAGAACTTTGAACTTTAAATTTCCTCAGTAAGAACATATTAACCTATTTTTTCGGACACTTCATTATTTATCAAAATTTGGGAACAGAATAGTTTTGGGCTATGCCTGTTGTTCTATCCCGATCATATTCATATCATTTATAATTATATCAACGAATAAATAAATAAATGAATAAACAAACACATTTGATCATCATGTGTATGATAAGTTATAATCAATCTTATAGAATCTGTATGGATTGAGTTATTAACTTTGTTAATTATGTTATAATTTGTTATTAATTATGTTAATAACTTTGGTGTAAACACAGCTTTACAATTGTGTAGTGATTTTTCATGATTGATACAATTAATGATTGTTTCCTTTCCAATCAATACAATCAATTATATTTTATTTGTCAAGGAAATATATATCTCTCAATAATGAATTTTTGAAATTAAGGATTGATATTTCCCAATTGATTTCATTTCTACATTGTTGGAAAACGATGTGGCAACAGTGCAGAGGCAAGGTCTTTGAAATACAGGTCATGACACAATCCCGTGATGCATTGCAAAATCGCCATTTTATGGGGTTCTAGTTCACCAATTTTCAAATTCATCAGCTGTAATCATTATAGATTGAACAACATGATGTGTCATTTTGTTATATTGTTCAAGGGATATTGCTTGGCTTTGAATTGTGAAATAAATTCGTCTCACAGAATAATAATATTTAGATTCCAACTGGGAACTGAATTTTTGATCTTCAGAATGGTTGGGAACTTCAAACTCTTTTTGAGGTTAGCCTTTTGTCCCAATGCCTTATGAATCATAGAAAGTTACAAGAATAAGAATAATTTTTGATAATGACAAAATGAATTATTGAACCATTTATCATTGAAATTTCTTTATTAAAAAATCGGAAACCTGAATTCATATCTGAACCAGAATATTGTTTTAAAAATTCCAGCAAGGTCTATAAATACAGGTCATGACACTCGTGTTCCTTATGGAGCGGCCATTATGTGGGGTCTTGAAGGCGGTAAATTTGAAAATCCAATCTGCTTATAACAAAATCATGCATTTTGCTTTTTGAAAACAATATTCTGGTTCAGATTAAATGTAAATTTAGGTTTTCGATTTTTTAATAATAAAATTTAAATAATTAATGGTTCAATAATACATTTTCGTATTATTAAAAATTATTCTTGTAACTTGTTATGATTCATAAGGCATTGGGACAAAAGGCTAACCTCAAAAAGTGTTTCAAGTTCTCAATCCAAAAATAAAAACAATTCAGTTCCTAGTTGGAATCAAAATATTAATTTTTATTCTGTGGGAAGAATTATTTTACAATTCAAAGCCAAGCAATATCACTTGAACAATATAACAAAATAACACATCATGTTGTTCAATCTATAATGATAACAGCTGATAAATTTGAAAATTGATGAACTAGAACCCCATAAAATGGCGATTTTGCAATGCATCACGGGATTGTGTCATGACCTGTATTTATAGACCTTGCCAGGAGTGGTAGAGGATAGCGCTGTATGCTTTGTGGAATGATAGACAAGGATAGGAACATCAATGTTAATCGAATACTGCCATTATAACATGTAGCCTACCTCACTATAGAACAAGAACAACCACAAAATGATACAGTATCAACACAATATGATACAGTATCATCTCAACTTGATACACAACACTATGATTTGATACATTCACTATCTGCTTTGTGGAATGATAGACAAGGATAGCAACACCAATGTTAATCGAATACTGCCATTATAACGTGGACCTCACTACAGCACTAATGGAGATATTTGGTTAACAAAATATGTGTTTAGGAAGACTAAAAACTCAAAATAATTTATTTGAACATATTTTGGGGTGGTTTGTAATATTGGGAATAAATTTTTCAACACCAATGTTAATCAAATTCTGCCATTATTACGTGGACCTCTCTATAGTGATTTTTCATCTCTAGTTTCCTGCATTCCAATAAATCATGAATCTCAGCTCTTGTATACAGAAATGAAAAAAACCTATGATTTCTATGATATTTCATATAATTATGTACCAGTGTAATATCATAATTATATCATTCCCATACATGTAATGTTTGAACACTCCATGTTATTCTATTCTATTCTATTCTATTTTATTCTACTCTATTCTATTCTATCCTATTTTATCCTATTCTGTCCTATCCTATCCTATCCTATTCTATTCTATTTTATTCTATTCTATTCTATTCTATTCTATCCTATTCCATTCTATTCTATCCTATTCTATTCTATTTTATTCTAATCTATTCTATTCTATCCTATTTTATCCTATTCTGTCCTATCCTATCCTATCCTATCCTATTCTATTCTATTCTATTCTATTCTATTCTATTCTATTCTCCCTTCCCTTCCTATGTAAATAAAACACTATTCTGCCGGACAGGGAAAATTCTCATTATTTCAACATTAACAATGAAACAAATTCCCATTTTTGTTCTCAAATGTTCTATAGTGAGGTCCACGTTATAATGGCAGTGGATAAAGATAGGAGAAAAACGTTGCCTATCCTCTGTTTTGTCGATGCCTTCTATAGACGGTAGCTGATACAGGTTTATTGATGTAATATTAACTGTTCATTCTCGTTTAAAATAATCAATCATATTCTAATACGCAAGAAACTATACTATACTTTTCAATGTTTCCATAATGAACGTTCATGATTACGATGAAATATACCTTCAATTTATTATTGATTCTACATTGTTAAAAGACGATCCGGCAACAGAGCAAATCGAGAAAGAGATAGCGCTATCCGCTTTGTTGAATAATAGACAAGGATAGCAACACCAAAGTTGATCAAATACTGTCATTATAACGTGGACCTCACTATAGAACAAGAACTATCACAACATGATACAGTATCAACACAATATGATACAGTATCATTTCAACTTGATACACAAAACTATGATTTGATACATTCGGTATCTGCTTTGTGGAATGATAGACAAGGATAGCAATTTGTCTTCTATAGACGGTAGCTGAAACAGGTTTATTGATGTAATATCAACTGTTCATTCTCGTTTAAAATAATTCTCGTTTCTTTGCTAGAAACGAGACTTATTATAAGAAAGTCTTATTAGACAATAGACTTTCGATAATTCTCGTTACCATTGCTAATCAAACACTGTCATTATAACGTGGACCTCACTATAGAACAAGAACAACTACAACATGATACAGTATCAACACAATATGATACAGTATACTCTCAACTTGATACACAACACTATGACTTGATACATTCGCTATCTGCTTTGTTGAATGATAGACAAGGAATGCAACACCAATGTTAATCAAATACTGCCATTATAATGTGGACCTCACTATAGAACAAGAACAACTACAACATGATACAGTATCAACACAATATGATACAGTATCATCTCAACTTGACACACAACACTATGATTTGATACATTTGCTATCTGCTTTGTGGAATGATAGACAAGGATAGCAACACCAATGTTAATCGAATACTGCCATTTTTACGTGGACCTGACTATAGTTTCAATGTTCCATATGATTACAAATTTCCAATTTGGTTTCTACAATGTTCCATCTATATTGAACATATATATTATATAATATATTAAACAGTGTGACTCATCATTGCATGAAAGCATGACTTGATATATCATCAGCTTCTAGAATATTATATTATATTTTTTACAAAATAGAACACGCATTCCTATATTTCCATGACATGTTATGTAACCTTTTTCACATATCAGTATATGTTACAGAGTTCCAAAGAAGAGTATAGACTACCTACACCTGGTTCAATTTTTCCACTCTCCATGAAAAATATCATAGATTTCCACATTTTATCTACATGAGTATTTTACAATTTGTTTCTATGATATTCACAATGATTTTATGCTATATTGTTCACCAGCGTTTACATGAGGTTGTCAATGTGAAGTATTTTTAGTGATTTTGTGTAGTTGAGGAGTTGATATTGTGGTAATTATTCATATTGAATGAAAAAGACTAAGAAATTGTCAAAAAGCACAGATTTATTGATACTTAGAAAGACCGGTTTCGGTTATTACACCATTGTCAATCTCTGATAAACTTAATCGAATGTTTAATCAAGAATGTTTATCAGAGATTGACAATGGTGTAATAACCGAAACCGGTCTTTCTAATTTCAATAAATCAGTGGTTTTTTGACAATATCTTAGTCTTTTTCATTCAATATTCACAATGATTTTATGCTATATTGTTCACCAGCGTTTACATTGGGGTTGTCAATGTGAAGTATTTTTAGTGATTTTGTGTAGTTGAGATGTTGATATTGTGGTAATTATTCATATTGAATGAAAAAGACTAAGAAATTGTCAATAAACCACTGATTTATTGATAATTAGAAAGACCGGTTTCGGTTATTACACCATTGTCAATCTCTGATAAACTTAATCGAATGTTTAATCAAGAATGTTATCAGAGATTGACAATGGTGTAATAACCGAAACCGGTCTTTCTAATTTCAATAAATCAGTGGTTTTTTGACAATATCTTAGTCTTTTTCATTCAATATTCACAATGATTTTATGCTATATTGTTCACCAGCGTTTACATTGGGGTTGTCAATGTGAAGTATTTTTAGTGATTTTGTGTAGTTGAGATGTTGATATTGTGGTAATTATTCATATTGAATGAAAAAGACTAAGAAATTGTCAAAAATCACTGATTTATTGATAATTAGAAATACCGGTTTCGGTTATTACACCATTGTCAATCTCTGATAAACTCAGAAATATTTTATGAGTAATAGTATAGTTAGTAATGAGTTTATCAGAGATTGACAATGGTGTAATAACCGAAACTGGTCTTTCTAAGTATCAATAAATCTATGGTTTTTGACAATTTCTTAGTCTTTTTTGCTGCACAAAACTATTGAATGGGGTGGTGTCAGTGAATGAGTCACCTATGCATTCCAAAACTTACCCCCCATCACTCCACTGAGTTGCAGTGTCAACCGAGCAATGGTTCAGTCTTTAGGTGTCATTTAGTCGCCACAGTGCATAAGATAGGGGAAGACTGTATACGGCGACTGTAAACGAACAAATAACACAGAATTGATGGCTTTGCTTGGTGTACCTTATTGGGCTATGAAATGATAATCAACCAAATGTTCATAGGCGTAAAATAATCCATAAAGATGGAAAAGTAATTATACAATCAATCAATATGTTTTGACAGTAAACAGAGTACATAACACGTGGGAAATTGGATGTTGTACAAAATACAACACGCGACTACTCGTGTGATTGAGTAGGGCGCGACCAAAGGAAGGTTAAATCATAAACTCAATCTTTGGACAACATAAACATTCTTTCAAACTTTTTGGAGAGAAATACTACAGGCTCAGCCTAGTTTTTCCTACAATGTCATAATTATATTATGATTGTAGTGTTTTGTACAATGAATAAATAAATGGATAAATAAAATTCACACTATAAACAGAAATGTTAGGAATTTCTGCAAATTAAGGCCTCAGTATGTGAATTAATCAATATTTGTCGGTCAGCCACTTCTTTGAATCAATTTTCAATGTGACATTTGTGTATTAATGTTTGCTTTTTGTGAAATTCAGGGAGCACAAAATGCATAAAATGCAGCGATTAGGGTTGGGCTCCGGGAGCGAGGAGGAACCTATGCATTCAGGTGAAATAATATATTGATTATTATTAGATCATAATATATTTTCTAAAATCATATTTCTAACATTACAACAGAGATCAGAATATAAGTTTATATTAGTTCAATAAGGATAATTAATAAAACGTTAACTGGGATAGGGTAACCAGTATAATTAATTCTATATAGTTGTTTATAAAGTTTTTATACAGTAGTATAGTATATAGTATAAAATTATTTCACTTGAGGATACTTTATTCAAATTAATAAAAACAATATAAAACTTGTAATACCCTTTTTATTTTAAATCTTCAAAAATAATTTGAATAAAAAGGATACTTTTTTATTAGAGTTTGTACTTTTTGAGAGTTCTATATTGTTTTTATCAATTCATATGTATGGTATATATATATATATATATATATATATATATCTATATATATATATATATATATATATATATATATATCATATCTGAAATAAATATAGACCCATGAGGTCCATATGGGCGATCAACAAATATGTTGTATATTATATGCTTGTTTTGTTGAATAAAGAATATGAAATTGAAAAACAAATTAGCAGGTTTTGCAGTGCTCCACAATGATCGAATTAAAAACTTGGCTGACTGAAAACTTGACCAACTGGAGTCTTCAAGAATTTAAAATAGGTCTATAACCATCCTCGGTAAATAATTGAGAATCTATTTGCGAAATGTCAAGTTAATGAGTTGAGATGTGATGATGCGTCGTTCGTCAATTTCCTATCCCCTACCTGTATAAGCCAGTTCTTTCCTTTATTATGATGCAGTTAGTAATCAAGAATTCTGAATTCTCTCATTCTCTCCTCTTCATTGATTCCTCTTTGTGCTCTGTCCGCAGGAGAAGAAGCAGAATCGGTGTCGATAATCGGTCTGGCTTCTAACAATCTTTCGAAATTGCCCGAAAAGGGCATTTTGAAAAAGTCGTGCCCCTACGGTGACCCCTACATGAAGGATAAATGGTCGTCGGAGATGGACTCCCAATCGGACAATCTGGAAATATTGTCTCAGTCAGACAATAACCTGGGGTCTGATATGATGCGGGAGGGAGGTGCTATTTCAGAGGTAAATATCATATATTGTCTTTTTTCTGAGAACACTAAACTTCAATTATATGAGCTACTTTTGTACAAATTAATAGAAACAATATACAAACTTGTAGTACCCTTTATTGACTCGTGGTAAGAATGATGGGGAAAAGAATGCCAAGAACAATGCTCTATGAGAAGTTGGAGGCTGTGAGAAGAATTGATTGATTGATTGATTGAGTACTTTATTTATGTAGATTTACAATATATACTGGCTTATACACTTACATACAATAGCTTACAATACAGCAACATTATAGATGAATTTACACAATATAGACTAAGAAAATAATTATTGAACTGTATATGATATGAAATAGTTATTTGTGCAACTAGTGCGCAAAGTGACAGTTTGCTGCACCGAAAGAAACGTTTATGCCCGAGCCGTAGGCGAGGGCGGAATGGTTTGTTGAGTGCAGCAGAGGAACTTTGCGCACGTATTTCACATCAAATTTTTCCTACAGTTACCATTGAATATGAAAAGTTGGTAATCATGGGTAAAATGATGGCTGAAATCCATCAAATGTTTGTGTGTGTGATACTGTTATTAATAACAACCTTAATTCATTTGAAAATTGATAATCCAATTGAAGTTTAAAATTCTCAGCCAAAGTTCTCATTTTTATTCATTCAAGAATCAGAAAAAAAAAACAGATAGAACAAAAAATTTTCATTCAAAATACACGCCAACAGCTGATTGGCTGAACTGAGCTGCAAGATGGCTGCAAGATGGCTGAACACAACAAGATGGCTGAACCGACAAGCGCACGACCTAGCGGGAAGAATCGTACCTAAGTTTGTTTCATCCAGCTAAAAACTACAGAAACAGGATTCAGAAATTCAGACTTTTGCTCGAATTACCGAGAAAAATTCTCAAAGTAAACTGAAAAATATTTATAAAAATAACATAGACAACAGAGAATATTTATTGTAGTATTGTTATGTTTTTTTATTTATATGGATATCGAACGGTAATCATTTAACCTCAAAATTCGAATTTTATAATGTATATTTGCTACTTTTCTCATTGCTTGCAGTTAAAATAATAATTATCAATAGAAAAGAACTATTATTTATTATTCAATGATGAGAATTTGTAATGATGATTATTTAATTATGATTAAGATAAACATTATTCTTGTTTTGGATTTCTAGATTGGGATTTTATCATAAATGTAGGGTAGCCATTGTAATGATTCTTATCTTAATCTAACCGCAGTCATTGTTACCAACTTAATTTCTGTTTTCGTGCACTAATCCTCCATATAGCCCACCAACTATTTTGTGTTGCCATGTTGCAAATCTGGAGTGCAGGAAAACTTTTTCCCGCACTAGAGCGGAAAAGTGATTCTTTGCGTTCTGTAATCAGTGCAGCAATGGCCACTTTTCAACGTAATTGTAGGAAAATATATTTTTCCTACAGATACCCTGAAAAGTGACCATTTGTGCACTGATTGCAGGCTGCAAAGAATCACTTTTCCGCACTAGTGCGCAAAGTGAGTACTTTGCGTACTCCAGATTTGCAGCATGACAACGCAAAATAGTTAGTAGGTTATATGGAGCACCAGTGCAGCAAAATCAAAATTAAGTTGGCAACAGTGACTGCTGTGGCTGCTATAGTGAGCAGAGGTGCAACGAAGCACAACGCGCTAATTATTAAGTATATATTATAACCAAGGACAACGACAGCACAGTGCCACCACAGCACACACCACACAGCTGCCCCCCGCCATTCAAACACTACTACATTATTCAGGCAATTTTACCCATAATTACCCACTTTTCATATTCAATGGTAACTGTAGGAAAATATCTTTTCCTCTTCCTTCACCAACTCTACCTTTTCCTTCACCAACTCTACCTTTTCCTTCTTCTTCTCGCTCAACTACTCCTCCTCATCCTCTACCTACCCCTCCTCCTCCTACTCCTCTTCCTCCGCCATCCTCTTCTCTCCTACTGACTTAATTACACTACCACCTCCCTCATCTTATTCAATCAATATTTCATTCCATCCAGGTGGAACGCCAGCTAAAATCTTTGAGATTTATAAGTCAAGAACTTGAGTAACTACATGATTTCAATTTCAAGTTTCAATCAATCAATATTTCATTCCATCTAGGTGGATCGCCAGCAAAAATCTTTGAGATTTATAAGTCAAGAACTTGAGTAACTACATGATTTCAATTTCAAGTTTCAATCAATCAATATTTCATTCCATCCAGGTGGAACGCCAACTAAAATCTTTGATCGGCTATGAGTCAAAAACTTGAGTAACTAATCGATTCTAATTTCAAGTTTCAATCAATCAATATTTCATTCCATCCAGGTGGAACGCCAGCTAAAATCTTTGAACGGCTACCATGAAGACCTCCTGCAGACTCTAAAGCGAGCAGCCTCCCAGCACCGGGTTCCATCCTCGGACAGAGGCGGAGGAGGAGCGTCGGGTGCCTCCTCGATCTGCGGCGACAGAGGAGGAGGCGGAGGAGGAGCTCAGTCCGCCAGCAGTGAGGATCTGCTGAGGAGGTCTCTAGCGGCCGCCGTCGAAAGCCATTGCTATAAGAGGGCAGCTAGTCAGGATAAGCTATGCGATGGTATTTATCTATTCATTTCACCATTTATTATGATAATATACGAATTAAATTATGCAGAGTGATTG
This sequence comes from Nilaparvata lugens, assembly GCF_014356525.2. Lineage (NCBI taxonomy): Eukaryota > Metazoa > Arthropoda > Insecta > Hemiptera > Delphacidae > Nilaparvata > Nilaparvata lugens. The sequence continues at coordinate 22,799,469 of NC_052517.1, read as the reverse complement.
AAAATTCGCTTCAAAAGTCTGTGAGATGTTACTTTTAACCCTACAGAGACACACTTACTTCATGCTAACACAGTAGACACACTGGGGTGTTGAACACCCCAATTTCACTCTGCATTTTTCTTTGAAAAATATGAAAAAAACAAATACTTTGACCATAATTCATCATTCCTCAATCATTTTTGTTCCAAGTGCATACATAAATCAAAAGTAAAGCACTGCTTATCAATATTTATACTAATTTCATGCTAACACAGTAGACACACTGGGGTGTTGAACACCCCAATCTCATTTTGCATTTTTCTTTGAAAAATATGAAAAAAAAACAAATACTTAGACCATAATTCATCATTCCTCAATCATTTTTGTTCCAAGTGCATACATAATCAAAAGTAAAGCACTGCTTATCAATATTTATACTAATTTTAGAAGTACGTATGTTCCGCCTAAGTGTTGGAGCTCCTAATCCGGTTTGAATGAATTGCCAATGGCAACTTCATCAAAAACTCACGTCTCTTCATTTTATTGTTTTGAATCTCAAGTTGTAGAGAATCATAGCATTTATTACAATCTGATCCATCATCCCATACCACATTCGTGGTGACAACACAAGTAAATCTTTGTAATAAAAGTGTTTGATAAAAGTCCGACGTAAAAAGTACCTACCACTCTGAGGTGTTAGACACCCCAAACGAAGAACAAGATGAGCTGGTGACCTTGTAGAATGCTATCACTGACTGGAAATGGTGGAGTGTAGTTGACAATACTACAAACCTAATTTAGACTGGGCATAAATTCCCATCTGTTTGATATTGTCAACTGCAGAACAGGGTAAAAAATCCCTGCGGTGTGAACACCCCAGTGTGTCTCTTCAGGGTTAATTTTGAATGAAAAAGACTGAGAAATTGTCGAAAAACCACAGATTTATTGATACTTGGAAAGACCGGTTTCGGTTATTACACCATTGTCAATCTCTGATAACTTTTTGTGTAGTTGAGAAATTGATATTGTGGTAATTATTCATATTGAATGAAAAAGACTAAGAAATTGTCAAAAAACCACAGATTTATTGATAATTAAAAAGACCAGTAATGGTTATTACACCATTGTCAATCTCTGATAAACTCAGAGATTATCAGAGGTTTATCAGAGATTGACAATGGTGTAATAACCGAAACCGGTCTTTTTAATTATCAATAAATCTGTGGTTTTCGACAATTCCTTAGTCTTTCTCATTCAATATTTTTAGTGATGTGGAAAGCGAAAAGGGAGAGTAAAATGTCGTTGGGAGAGTAAAATGTTCAGAGCAGACTATTATTGTATTATATATTTGCTCCGCAAAGGTCCATTTTAAAACTCGACAAAACAAAATCTCGAAGTATTCAAGATAGGCCTATAACCATCCTCGGTTAATTAAGAATCAATATGCAAAATGTCAAGTGAATCAGTTGAGTAGGTTGAGACGTGATGAGGCGTCAAACATAATTTTCCTCCACCTACTGTTTAAAGTACTTACTTTACTCCCTGAAACCTAATACTAAAGTGTCACTTTTTCGCTCTCGGTAGTAAAAAACAGAAAAACTCCCTAGGGAGGAAAAGTGACTCCATTTAAATAACATGGGAAGTATCTCTATTTTAAAAACTTACATGGTAATAGGTTAGAAGGTCTAAGCTCAGATGAGAAAGCGTAATAGAGGTGTCTGTCATTGAGTCAACTGAATTCAATACCACAACCAGGAATTTGATCAAATCATGAAATATATGTTTGTATGATATTATATTCTTAATATTAGTAGACAATAAAAATTAATACAATTTTTAAAACATTTTATTCTATTCAAAATACCAGCCAACAAATATTTTTGATCTGCAATTCAAATCTGAACCGCGTGATCTGGAGTCAACCATTCTTGGTAGCCTGCCCAGCTGATATAATTGTTACAACTTTGGCCGATAGATAGCGCAATCGGCAGTTTCAATCAGACGACCGGTATTTAGGTTTTAGATTTTAGGTTATGTTGTTAGGAAACATTGTCACCAATATGTAAGTTATTAGAATGATTCAATTTGAAGTTTCTATAAAAAAATGTAGATGGAGGAAAAATGTTGTGTACATCACGAGCGAAAAATACTTTTTCTCCCTCAGGAAAATTGTTGCCCTCGGCTTCGCCTCGGGCTTCAAACTTTTTCCCACAGGGAGAAAAAGTCGTACTTTTCACTCTAGATATACAAATAACTATTTCAGTTTTTAGCTCAATTCTTTCTTCTATTATAGTATAGAAAATAGATAGATGGATGAGAATTATTCCAAAGGAGTCATCAATTAGAAAAATGATAAATGAGTGGGTGATATTATATTAAAACAAAATAAATAAAATCTTGATTCATTTTCAAGGTCACCCACAACAGCAGACGCACACAGTCATGGTGGAGGGTTCCTCATCATCATTACATCATCATCATCATAGAAATCATCGTAGTGATGCAGGTGAGTAAATTGATGTAGAAGAAAAAACAAAATTGTTCTCAGTTGAATTCAATTTGTTATTGAATTTACATTCGGCGAAATGCTTCATATACAGAGTGAGACATGTATGAGTGTTTACATTCAAAATATTTGAGTTACAACCCCTCATTTCTTTGAAAACTAAAACTTCAACCAGCCGCCATTTTGGATACAAGTATCATAGAACCTTTCAATGGATGTTATCTTTCTTGTTCTAAAAAGGTCTTTAAAATGATCTACCACACAATGGGTGTTTACATTTGAAGTATTCTATCTAAACCCCTAGGTCACCCCCTTATGAGGGGTTGAAATTCAGTTGTACGTCAAAGGTTAGAGTATTCGACCAATAACTTATCCTGAAAGTTACAGTATTATATCTACAACAGTTTCCAATTTATTGAAGGGTTAACATACATATGAATTAATCTGTATTAGTAAAACTACATTACAACTTAAATCAATCTCTATATTTATAAAAGCGAAATGGCACTCACTGACTGACTGACTGACTCACTCACTCACTCACTCACTCGCAGAACTAAAAATCTACCGGACCAAAAACGTTCAAATTTGGTAGGTATGTTCAGTTGGCCCTTTAGAGGCGCACTAAGAAATCTTTTGGCAATATTTTAACTCTAAGGGTTGTTTTTAATGGTTTAAAGTTCGTCTATTAGCATGTATATTCTTCTTATTCTCTCAATTATTATTGAAAAATTTCCATATCATATGTTACTATATAACTATAATCTAGAGAGAGTACCTCTTCAAAACAGTCGTTAACTGGCAACTAAATTAATAATTTTGTCAGGTTGGCATTAAGTTGAGTTGACTTTGTTAGGTTGGCACCAAGTTGAAGATTTAAATGCATTTATCGCGGAAAAATTGATTGGGCACTGCTACTTCAATCCTGGGAATATTATATTACTAGCCGTCAGGCTCGCTTCGCTCGCCATATCCGTTTAGCCAGACGTTTAGTCTGGACACCCGACTAGATTGTTCTAACATATGATAAAAATGCTCAAATGAAAAATGTAGGCGAGCCAAGCGAGCCTGCTGATCTCATTCTTGGACGATCCGCCCCCTGGCTAGACGGATATGGCAAGCGAGGCGAGCCTGACGGCTAGTAATGCATAAATCTCAACCTATATCATTCAATATAATATCATAGAGGAACAATAGCATAAGTAGATATCCCATGGTATAGGGCGTTAATGTCGCAACTTTTACTGTTATCTCAAGCCTACAGTGCACGTAGTTCTTTCCCGTAAAGCTTTATAGCGCTGGTAGTCTCTCATATTGTGCCTTTCATACACTCTTACCCGGTCAAAACAGTAAAAATCGACAACAATAGACAGTAATCGGCTTGAGATAACAGTAAAAGTTGCGACATAAATTCCCAATACCATGGGATATCTACTTACGCTATTATTTCTCTATGATAATATTCACTCACGGCTATTCTTCATTTACTGTCTTTTGTAATGTATTCTGTATTTCTCTTCATATTCATCACTCTCTCTCTCTCTCATTTACTGTCTTAGAAGACGACGAGGACGACGATGTGCCTCCCTCGCTGGGGCCGATTCGCATCCGAAACCTGGAGGATCTGATTCGCCAGTTGGAGCATCATAGCCGCCACATGAGTCCGTCCGGATCCGAGGATATCCGCATGTCTGAGACAGAAGCCGATCGCAACTATCGGCTCGACGCCCAGTCTGGGTTAGTCCTAAAATGAGATATCATAGAATATTATTTGTTATTGTCCAGATCCACTAGATCTACCCCCTCCTACTCTACTTCCTACTCCTCCTCCTCCTCTTGCTCATCCTCCTTCTCCTCCTCCTTCTCCTCCTCCTTTTCTTCCTTTTCTCCTTCTCCTCCTCCTCCTTCTCCTCTTTCTCCTCCTCCTCCTTCTCCTCTTTCTCCTCCTTCTCCTTCTTCTCCTCCTTCTCCTCCTTCCCCTCCTTCTCCTCCTTCACCTCCTTCTCCTTCTTCTCCTCCTCCTTCTCCTCCTTCTCCCTCTTCTTATTCTTCTCCTCCTTCTCCTCCTTCCACTCTTTCTCCTCCTCCTCCTCCTCCTCCTCCTCCTCCTTCTCCTTCTTCCCCTTTTCATCCTTCTCCTCCTTCTCCCTCTTCTCACTCACCACCATCTTCTCCCTTTTCTCACTCACCATCATCTTCTCTCCCCTCATACACCACCACCCCCTCCACCCACTCCTCCTCTACAACAACTTTCTCCCCCTCCTCATCCTCCTCCTCCTCCTCCTCCTCCTCCTCCTCCTCCTCCTCATCCTCCTCCTCCTCCACCACCCCTTGTCCCTCCAGTCTGGATAAGTAAAATTGGTTTATAGTTTTGGAGATTTATGCTATCTATATTCTCCTCCTCCGGCCACTCATCCTCCTCCTCCTCCTCTCCCTTTTCTCCTCTGACACATCCCCCTCCTCTTCCTTCTTCTCTTCGTCCTCCTCCTCCTCCTTCTCATCCACCACGTCCTACTCCTCCACCTCCACCTTCGACTCTTCACCGACCTGTAGATCGAAAGGTTGGATGAAAATTGTTTCAATATTTTATATCAAACATGTAATGTAATATAATTTCCAATGATTTTTATATTATTACTCAAATTTAAAATCATATGAAATAATAGTGTAATGTATTCTACAATATTAAATGAACTCACCATTAATGTGGAAAAATAGAACTAGTCGGCTAAGTTTTGAAAAATTTATTGTTTTCCGATCTATAAACTTCACTCTGTCGATTTACTTCTATGTGTTTGAATTGTACTACCAGTTCTCTCATGATATTATTCATTATACAATTTTTCACTTCTCCAATGGATTGATAACTATAGTATCGTATCAAAAAGTGGTATCGACTATCGAAGTTGAATAACGATACATCGATATTGTTTCGATATATCGATATTATTTTCGATATATCGATATTTCGATACATCGATATTGTTTCGATACTTATATATTGATACTTCAATATTTCGATACTAACTCAATATCAATGCCACCAATCTTATTCATTGTAAATAGTTGCTGAACCAAATAGATGACACTATTCTCTCTATTTTTACTGACACTTATCAACCTTTTTAGGCTAGGCGCACACCAGTTAGTCAAGTCAAGACAAGACATGATCAGACACGTTTAGTCACAATGCCTCACATAGCTGCTTGTGACGCCACTCCCACTGATTAGTCATTGCAATTAGACATGTCTTCTCAAGCATCTATGTGAAGTATTGTGACTGAACGTGTCTGATCATGTCTTGACTAGCTTGTGTGCGCCTACACAATTCCTTGATCATGATTTTGTCAAATATCGATATTTGCTACAGATATCGATATTGTCAAATATCGATATTTGCTACAGATATCGATATTGTCAAATATCGATATTTGCTACAGATATCGATATTTCCACAATCGATAATCGAAATCTTTATGTCCTGTTTCAGGACTCGCAAGTTCTATTTGTGATCCGACGTTGTTGAACTGACTTTACAATTTAACACTAGAGGTAAATTGATTAATAATAGTCATTTTAAAGTTTTTTCTAAACTTTCTCCACTTTTAAACAATTTTCTCATTTTTCAGTTGAAGCTATCACTCATATTCTACTCTGATAAACTTCCATTCACCTGGCAGTATTCCTCATACAATTACAAACGTGTTTCCCATTTAAACAATACTGACAAAGTTTGAACGGAATTTTTATTTCGGTTGCGTGATATAATATCTTCAATATTTTTCTATTTTCTCCTGCATTTTTCATTTTGACTCTGTTTTCAATTCACAACAGTACATCCTTCTTCTCTCCTTATAATCATCTTCTCCTTTAGTGAGGTCCACGTCATAATAAAAGTGTTCGATTAGCAATAGTATTGTTATCCTCGTCTATCATTCAACAAAGCAGATAGAGCAATCTCTCTTTCTCGCTTCGCTCTCTTGCCAGATTATCTTTCAACAATGTAGTATTAATAATTAACTAACAAAATATTGAATCTTGAAATCATTGAAGAATATAATTGCTTGCCCAATAAAATATAATCGATAATTTTAAATGAGAATGAACAGTTAATATTCCATCAATAAACCTGTATCTGCCACCGTCTATAGAAGGCATTGACAGGACAGAGGATCAGCAAATTGATCTCCTATCTCTCTCTTCACTGTCATTATAACGTGAACCTCACTATAACTCTATCAACTGTTCGATGTTCATGTCCTATCCCATTTTTCTCAATATTTCTTTAAAAAAAATTAATTATCACCTCTTTTTCCAGGTTATTGAAGAATCTCAGAGTTTATCCCAAACCTTCATTCTTCATCCCTTTCTCCTATTTTCATGTACTGCCAATTTCATCCTACTATGCTTCAGCTAAACAAACAGTTATTGAAATAATGCTTTGAACTGCTATATTATGCTGTGAATTATCTGCTTTCTCCGGCTTCTATCCTTGTGATTTTCAACAAGTATGATTATATTTACGTCCAGCTTTGATTATATTATTAGATTGCATGAATAGATTGAAATTCCACAATAGTTTGGTTTCACAGATGGTTTGTCGACATCTCAACTTGTTCCATTCAGAATATACACATATATTTATAGTCTGAACAAGACAGGAACTCATAGGAACGGACTGATTGATTAGAAAAAACTACAGTGATAATTTTTGTTCCTATAATAGGCTGTACTATGTTGAGGTTATACTGTATAGCGAAATGTATAATATGTCCATAGAACTGTGATGATTTCATTAATAGTATGACACTGCAATTATTTCATGGCTTGATGATATTCCACAAATATTAGGAAGTAATATCTTTTAAACAGTTGCCACAAGATCTGTGTGGTGAGTCATGGATATATAAATTCGTATAAATCTTATTAAACAAGGTACAGAGCTATTTCTGTTGTTGTTTTAGGATAAAACACTCCATGTTTTTTTACCTTGAACTAAAGATGTTTCATGAGACTTCTGTTGGTTATCCTGCAGACATCCCATCGATAGTCGATTTCTTCCCAGACTGGCACTAGCATTTCAGGTGTAACTTGCTCAACAGCAGCGCAAATCCTTGCTCTAAGTTCAGGTAGAGTGGCTGGCAAAGGAGGTATGTACATCATATCTTTTATGAATCCCAACAATAAAGAATCCAACAGTGTTAGGTCTGGGAATCGAGGGAGTCATGCTATTGGCCAATTACGGCCAACCCACTGGTTTGGAGAGTGGACATTGAGAAAATCCCAGATGTCAGTCAGATAGTGTGATGGTGTGCCATCTTGCATACAGAAAACATTTCCTTCTCGGTCATCCTCATTGATCTGTGGTATACTATCAAGGTATACTATGCCGTTTTTCAAACCAGAACATATAGCTAGCATGCTCGGGTCCAGTAAAGTGTTGCTAGCACTTGTGCGGTGTGACCTGGCACTAGAAGACTCTGTGAGTCAAAACTTGGAGTGTTTTCCTTCAAAACAACACCAAAACCAGCTCTGTACCTTGTCCAATAAGATTTATATGAATATTCAAAGTTGTAAAGTCCTTTTTGTGTCACCCAGTATTATATTTCAATGACACTATTCATTGCAATGGAGACATTTTCCCTGACCATTCACTTTCTGTCCTGTCCCACAGTCGTATGCGTGGACGAGCCTCGCTCGAAGAGGACACACACGACCCGCCCTCCCGCTTCACGTACGGCCGCTACCGGCAGCCGTCAGCGATGGGTGGAGCGGCAGGGGGTGGAGCCTCGTCAACAGGAGGCGGAGCGTCGAACTTCAGCCACGCCCACTCGGTATTGGGAGGCGGGGTCTCGGTGGGAGGGGGCGGAGCCTCGAACTTTGGCCACTCCCACTCGCCGCTATCCGCCCACCACCACCACCACCACATGTTGCGAGGCGATGGAGGAGGAGAGGAGGAGGGCATATATGAGAGTGCCGATCCACCGTCGAGGCATCACAGAGGAGGAGGCGATAATACGCCCGACAGCGAGAGGTGAATATCAATTATTATTAGATACAAATATTGAGACATGACCATCAAGATAATGATTTCACGATTTAATAGATGGATAGTAATCCATACATAATATTTCTATTGTCAGGGGAAAAAACATGGCACTATCCTCACAAGAAAAGAGTTGTCAAGAAAAATTGAAATTTTATGCTTATAATTTATAAAATTCAATGTAGCCATGATACATTTTTGTATACTTGTCTGGAAACAGATTGAATTGGAACAAGAGGATATTTTAAAATATTATGAAATGAAAAAATGATTCCAGCAATTAAACTCCAATAACATCAGGTTAATAGGAGAAAAACTATGGAATTTCAATCTTCATGGGATTGAATGGATTGGAGAACTACTTCTTATAGAAAATTTTCCTTATATGAGGCTTTACCCGATGTCAAATTAGGCTTCTTATCAGGATCATTCAGCTATTAAAAATATATCTACTTGTATTGAATTAAATTTGAAATTTTCCTAGATTCATCATTGCAGTACCTTTTTTGAAGTTTTTGAAAATGTGTTTTGTCTAGACTAGTGTTGTTTTCGCTTATTAGTTTCTGTCTTTGAATTTCATGACATTCAATAACTAATAACTGCATAAAAGCAGTGATTTTTGATTTTTTGAAGAATAATAGCTTTCTTTATTAGGTTCTATACTAATCAAACAAGTTTTTTTTTCACAAATTGTGTGAAAGTTCATGTGGTTTATCACTAACTATTCCAAGAGTTTTTTAACCAGATCACTCCCTTGTTATCGGATGGGCACGTTAATTGTCGGTCCCGGCTGAAGTATGACAGTCGTAAGGCCCATTGACGGCTTAAATTATATATTCAGGCGGTGGGACCTTCCCGCAAGGGACTCCCCACCAACAAAAGCCATACGAATTTACTTTTACTAACTATTCCATCACTAGAGCTACCACAATTACCACATCTGTGATTTCGTGCTCTTCCCTCCAAATATACTACATCTTACATAAATTGAGGATTTTTTGTCTCTACTCCAAAACGTGATTGTAGTGCAGCCATGTCGGATTTATCCATCAATGTTTGAATAGATAGACAAACGAATTAATAAATAAATGAATGTCTTACAACCAATATCAATTTTGTAGTGAAAAAAAATAATAGCTCATAGTCAAAACTAGTCGATCTATGTTCTTTAGTCATTATGCTCTTGCATTTTCTTCCTTTTTCATAAATAATTGAAAAAAAAGATGAAAAATCAATTGCAATCATAATAATCTCACATAAATTCTTTCCTCATTCACAATACTGGAAACACATTACATGTTTGAAATATGAATTCATTCCTTCTCATAGACAGAACGTAAAATAGAGAGTATAGAGTATTGAATGAAAAAGACTAAGAAATTGTCAAAAAACCACTGATTTATTGATAATTAGAAAGACCGGTTTCGGTTTTCGCTTAACCAAAACCGGTCTTTCTAATTATCAATAAATCAGTGGTTTTTTGACAATTTCTTAGTATTTTCATTCAATATGAATAATTACCACAATATCAACTTATCAACTACACAAAAAGTATAGAGTATCTGGAATAATAACATTGTGATAGTATAGGTTATAGCTCCATACATATATTTCCAGTTCTCAGTTATGGAGTAGCCTAGCCTTTCGTTCATAATTGATTTTATTATTTTGAATTATCATATCCCTCGAATACTGAATCTTCACTTATCATTTGTTTTATTTTTGAGTTCCAGTCTAGTTTCATTAGATTTTTGTTCGAGTTTCTAGGGGAATAGATTCCCAGTTCCAGTCTAGTTCCATTAGATTTTTGTTCGAATTTCTAGGGGAATGAATTTCTCATTCATAATCCTTTGAAAGCTTACAGCTCATAAAATAGCCCTTACAGCACATTTTTGCTTTATGGAAATTTTTTAACAGCACTTTGCTTTTTTCTCATTCATGATCATTTAAAAGCTTACAGTTCATAAGATAGTTATTACAGCCAATTTTTGCTTTTTGTGGATTTTTCAACAGCACTTAAAAGCATAAAGCTGATATTGTTTCAATCAGTATCAGTGAGTCTATTATAGTGGGTTCTCTTGTATATTACGCTTTAATATTTATTTATTTATTTATTTATTTATTTATTTATCTATTTATTTATTTATTTATTTAATTGAACTTCACAAATCATGATTACAATATAATATGATTGGGAGAAGACAACAGGCATAGCCCAAAACTGTCTTCTCCCAAATTTTTAAAAAATAAAAGTTTCAAAAAGAATGAGGTTATGACTCACTTCTCACTTCAAAAGTCCAATTTCCACTCCAAAACTAATGACTAAACTACAAATTTTAAATTTTGATCTTCAAACACTAATTAAAACCAAAAATATTCTACTAAAATCTCTACAAATTTGAAATTTTTTAGTAATTTTGCAAAATTTTGAGCCAAAAAAGAATCACAAATTCACTATTAGCACAGTAATTACTATTAGTAAATATTATTAGTAATATTCACTATTAGTCAATTAATATCTCTCCTAGAATAGACATATAGTTTTCGAAGTACAATTTCTCTCCTAGTATAGTCAGCTTTTTTGACTACCCTGAGTTTTCATCAGTTTAGTTTTGAGATTTTTAGTTGCCATTTTTTTAACATTTCTGGCTTTCTCCAGTCTCATGCACTTATAGACAGATATAGAGCAGGGGACTATTTCATGGAGATTTGGAAGTCCTTTAAAACAGGTACAGCTAATAGTTGAAGAGTTTTAAGAGAATCATTTTTGAAGAAATACAAAGAAAAATCTGAATTTTCACTCACTTTAAAATTATATTTTGAACTACTGGTGTAGTAAGATTCAATTTTGTCACTATTCCCTTTAAATCATATCAATGCTGTCAATTTCAAGTGAATCCGTTATAGATTTACTTCTAAATATAATAGTCAATTGGCCTAAATGTGTAAGCCCGGTTGCACAACAGCCGGTTAAATTTTAACCGTGATTAATTTCATGAGAACCAATCAGAGAAGGCGGTTTTGATAAGATGGCTTCTCTGATTGGTTCTCGTGGAATTAATCACGGTTGAAATTGTATTTTAGGAATAATTGACAAATTCAAGGAGAAAGAAATATCTTGGCATAACTGGATTTGAATCTCTTGCTTATGGAATCCATAAATCTCTATGGAACAGGCCTCTGTAGCTCTAGTTCCATGCACACTTTTTGTGTATACATACTTTGCCAAACAATAGAAAAAATTATTGAAATAACAATAATTAGTAATGCCAATGTCCGTTTCCACAGTCACCAATATTGTCAGCTAACATTTATAGTGAGATAAGCGTTTTAATGGCAGTGGAGAAAGATAGGAGAAAAACGTTACAGAACCCTAGTCTTGTCAATGCCTTCTATAGACGGTAGCTGATACAGGTTTATTGATGTAATATAACTGTTCATTCTCGTTTAAAATATTCAATTTTATTTTTTAAGCGAAAAATTATAGTTTTTGATAATTTCATAATGGATTAACATGATTAAGATTAGATATTTTGTTAATTCTACATTGTTAAAAGACGATCTGGCAACAGAGTAAAGCAAAAAGAGTTGGCACTATCCGCTTTGTTGAATGATAGACAAGGATATCAATACCATTGCTAATCAAACACTGCCATTATAACGAGAGCCTCACCATATCTGTCAACACTCAGAATAATATTGTCCTCCTATTGGCTGAGAATCAGCTGTTGTGAGAAATAGCAAGCTTGTCCTCTCATTGACTCATTCCCACAACAGCTGGTTGGTTCTCAGCCAATTAGAGGACAATACTGATTGTCAGCTGATATCCAGCGTTTGACAGTTATAGTGAGGTCCACGTTATAATGACAGTGTTTGATTAACAATGGTATTGCTATCCCTGTCTATCATTCAACAAAGCGAATAGCGCTCTCTCATTCTCGCTTTGCTCTTTTGCCAGATCGTCTTTTAACAATGTAGAATTGATAATTAATTAACAAAATATTTCATCTTTATTATAAAATTATTGAAAGATATGATTTCTTGCTTTATGAAATATGATTGATAATTTTAAATGAGAATGAACAGTTAATATTACATCAATAAACCTGTATCAGCTACCGTCTACAGAAGGCATTGACAAGAATAAGGTTCTGGAATGTTGTTTTCCCATCTTTCTTCACTGCCATTATAACGTGGACCTCACTACAGGATATGACCTCAAATTGGCTGATTTTCATCAACAGCTGATTTTCAGCCAATCAGAGGACACTATTCTATGTATCATCCGATAGTTTTGATGAGTGTGGAAACAGTAGTAATTCTCAAAAATCTAGCAAAACTAGCAAAAACATTCTCAAGAGAACAGTAATAAAGTCAGCATCCTGATTTGGAATTCTCTCTCTTTCTTTGTTTTGCAAAATTTGGAAGTCCGCAACTGGAGAGATGGCGCGGTAGCAACAGCTCCTATCTCGGGCGACGGACGCCATCATGAAAAACCACTCTTGTACATGTAGAACAGCTGATTGCCAAGGTCACGCTCAACACCGATCAGCTGTTGCTTTGTTTCTGCTCAAAACAGCTGTTTCTCAAGGTCACACTTGACCGGATCACTAGAAGACTGCAAATGTTTGCCAAAACAATCTCAAATCAGCAAATGTTCCCCAAAACAATCTCAAATCAGTTGATAACCAAAGTAATGACAATTTGGATGATCTTCGGAGTTAACATTGATCAGCTGTTGGGTTTTTCAGCTCAAAACAGCTGTTTCCCAAGGTCACACTTGACTGGATCATAAAAAGACTACAAATAATGTTTCCCAAAATAATCTTAAATCAGTTAATTTATTAACAAACCTTTGACAATGTGAATGACCTCAGAGATAACACAGATCATCTGTTGCTTTTTTCCTACTTGAAACAGCTGTTTCTCAAGGTCACAGGTCACCAGATACTGTTGATGATAATGGCTAGAAAGCAACTGATAATAGAAAGTGTCTCAAATCGGCCAATATCAAAGTTTTTATAACATTGATCTACAAGGTCACAGACAAGGTTACCCAAGAATCTGTACATCGGAAAAATTTGCTGATAAACATAGAGAACACATGAATTCACTTCATAATTATACAAGTCTTGACACAACTAAAGATTTCTGGAAGCAGCTCAGAAATATAGTTGAAGATGATTAGTTTTACAACAATACAGAAAATTATCCATAGGCCTAAAGGTGTTGATGAGCCAAATATATGATACAACCTTCAATCAGCTGATTCTCAAGGTGATCATCAATCAGCTGTTCTCTGCATGCATGATCAGCTGTTGCCAAATTTGAAACTTCTCCACCCAAACACCTGAAATGTATGTACTATTTTTTCAAACTTTATGCTTTCTTTCCTCTTTTAAAATTTTTCTACTTTCAATCTTTCACCTTGCTAGGCTTCTACTCTCTTACTTTCTCGTATTATTGTTCACATTGTATCTATATATGAAATAAAGATAAAAACACAAACAATAGTCAATATTGATTATAGTAAAAATCTATTTTTTTAAGAAAATTTTAAAATCTTGTACATATTTCGAGGAACATTTTATGAACCATGATCATCTTCTTGCAATATTTTGTGATAATTGGGAAAAAGTAGTGTAATATTCATCTAATAATTTCTTAATTTTTTCTCTACTCAATTTCTAGTATTACATTCTTATTCTCTGCTTGCCACTGAGTTGTTAACAATTTTCCCATTATTTACAATTCTTATGTACAAGTTTCATTTCATCAAATGTATTGACAATCATATTTATTTTCCATACTCTAGGATAGCACATAGAGAAACAATAGTGTAATAAACAATTATGCTATTGTTTATCTCTTTTCTGTATAGGGCTACTTTTTATAGAAATAGAAAGAAAAATAAAAACTTATATAATTCATAAAGGGTACTAGGATTTTAATTTTTTATTTTCCTTTCTTTGCTATTGTTTCTCTATGAAAGAAGTTTTGTCCACAATAGACTTCCATTTCTACACTTTGATTACAAGTTCTCGAAATGTATTCAAGTAGAAAAATTTCCTCTATGTTTTAACTGGAGTAAGAATATATTATTGAGAATTGGAGATTGAAATACAATTTCCACTAATAATATTATGAATCCTGATAGTTGAATGTCATGACTTTCTTAGATCTCTTCCTTGTTTCCGAGAATATTGATATTTTGTTGAATTTCTTTGGTGATTGAAAATATTTCGTGTTAAAATATTTGATATTTATTATGTGCATGATGAAGTTTAATATCTTTGAAAATTGTTTCCATTTGTTGAATATTAGTTTAGCAGTGGGATTTTCTGGTCCAAAGGGAGATGTCAATCTATTTTATAGAGACAAGTATGTTTCTTCAAAGAATCAATTTGTCATTGGAATAATATTACTGACCTTGGATTTGAAGCAAATACTCAGGGAATTGGCATATTACTATCAGACTCCTTCTATAATCAAGAAATTAACTTCTTATAATATATAATATATCATAATGTAATTGAGCTCCAATTGCAAAGGAGAAGATGAATTAATTTGTTATTTGAATTATTACTGACCTTCGATTTGAAGCAAATACTCAGGGAATAAACATTTTACTATCAGACTCCTTCCATAATAATTAACTCCTTATATATAATAAATCATAATGTAATTGAGCTTCAATTGCAGAGAAGAAGATTAATATTCAGACCTCCATTAGGATGAATTTATGTTCAAAATGACATTGTCAAACAAAGAGATTGACTGATTGATTACACTCACAAAATTACAGGAGATTTTTCAAAATTGGAGATTTATGAGAAAAACATCCCACTGCATAACTGATGTTGACCTAGATGATTGCATTTTTTCTTGCTCTCACATTTGAATGATTCAAATTAGTTCCCTCTTATTTTAAATTTCAAAGTTAACATTTCAAATGTCTTGTTTATTTTCACTGTTTGATTTCAAATTAGACCTAGAATCTCGAATGTGATTCACTTGTTGTAGAACTGAAGAATAATTTTTAAAGGTGCGTACAGATTTTCGCGCTGCGAACATGAGCAATTCACTTTTAATCAGCTGATGCCAAGCTTTTCATATCTGTATCTTACCGTTTCTGTAAAAATACAGATATAGTCAGCTGATTAAAAGTGAATTGCTCATGTTCGCAGCACGTATATCTGTATGCACATTTAGATCCTCATAACACCCTAACTACATGGGTTTGTGAGTCAAACCAGGTCATTCAGCTGATTTGAATTTCCTAGCTGCATTCTGAAACATACACCTGTTCTTCTAAATATTATTCACGAAATAGATACACAAAAAGACTCATACAACAAAGAAGTCTATAATATAATTTCTTTGATAGAATCATTCAAAAGTAGAATGAGCATTTCTTACTCATATATGTGTGTGAACGTATACTGTATGTGACTAATATTGAAATAAGAAATAGAATTATGAATCATAGACAGATAATAAGGTTAATCAGATAGTAACACTTTAATTCATACTTCATCATGGATATCTATCTTGACTATTCCACATCATTTTATGATGGATGAGGAAGATTAATCCCTCAATTACTCATGCACAAGTCTGGTCTTCATGTGAGCCTCATCCTCAGTAGGAAGCCCATGGGTTCTTGGGATCGCCTAGCATCAATTATCGAGTATTCATTTACTTTGATGGATTCCTCCATATAGAACAAACTTTTCTAATAATACAATTATTTCTTGTCTGTCATCAATACACACCTACTTTGATCTGATTTATCAATGGAAGAGAGCCCCAACTTTCCCATTGCTAGTCACAGATAGTATACAGAACACAAATAAGTGATCATACTCTTAGATGCAGCTACCACTATACAGTACAAATACAATAGGTGATGCAAAAATGATTCAATGACCAGTCCAATTCAGATTTGATACAGATTTATCATAGATATTATTATTATTATAAGCATATGGCTTTGAATGGTGGGGAGACGCAAGGGTAGTTCCATCTCGCCATATATAGTCCAAAGTTCCCTAATGAGAAACCGGACACTAAGGTTATAGTCAGCACAATACTTCAAATTTACACTTTTCACTTCGGAATAAAGTTCATTTTGATGTTTTATCATAGATATGTGTCTGGTACAGTGTTAATATTATCTCCATTCATTCAAATGAGAGTATTCATACTTGTTTGGCTCGACTGAGTGGGTATGGTCCCATTAGAATTCATGCAAATAATATTTCCACTCAACTTCCAGACAGATACACTGATAAATTTTTATTTTTTACTGATGTTGTGGTGTAGGAATCCAACATTATTGATTCAGACTGGTCAACATTTTCTCAAATCTGCACCTTTCACCAGTTCATCATTATTTTCATCAGTGTTGCAATTCCAGTAGTGAGTTATATTATGTTGGATTCAAATCTGGAGTAACTGACTCAAGATAATATAATTTTGCATCACATATTGTATTCCACTATAGTTAGTTCACTGAAAGGAGAGACAACAAAATAGAGTTTGCCCCATAGTATGAAAGTATTGATTCATATATAAGTTTAACATAACCTATTCTTGGACAATTTCCATCTAAATTTGGGAGAGGAACTGTTTTGGGCCTCAAGCCTGTTGTTCCTCTCCCAATCATTCATAATTGAGAATGATATTGTATTTATAAATAAGTGAATAAATTAGGATATTAAAATGGGAGTGTGAACATTTTGTTTTTGCCTCTCCTCTCAGTGAACAGACTATAGTGGATCCTGTAACAATTTTGCACAAAACCACCTTCACACAGTTACAATGTACAACAAAAACGGTTGTGTATTCTAGTGATGACTTTATTCAAGCTCAACAAGTGCTAGTCCAGTCGGCTAGTGATCTGCCGCTGCCAGACCCGCCCGCCACCACAAAAGTGGCACCCAAAGCGGGTCACAAAATGGCGTCCGAGGCAGGACACAAAGTGGCGCCCGAAGCGGGACACAAAGTGGCGCCCGATGTGGGACACAAAAGAGAGTACTATCCATCGCCGGAGGACCACAGCGCAGAGTCGTCTCCGGTGGACTCCGACGGCCACGAAGACGATGAAGAGGAGGAGGAGGACGATGACGAGGAGGAGGGGGAGCTGGAGGCAATAGTGCGTCAGATTTCAAGGCCATCTTCTGCCATGGAGGAGGTTAGACGTCATTCTTTGCCGAGTTCTTCACAAGATACTCTCGAATCATCTAGTGCTTCACCTGTGACAGAACAGTCTGCACTCATCAGGCCTAAACGGTATCCAGAATACAAGCACTGATGTCAAGAGGCTCCAGAATTTGTGAGTGATGTCAGATGATGTTCATAAGGAACCTCCAAGATTTGTGATTTGTGAGAAAAAAGTGCTATGTTGTCAGTTTTTTTATGAAATGTCAGTTCACATGGAACTCCCAGAGTATGTGATTTCTCAAAAATATATTATAAGTGTTGATGTCCAAGTGTAATATTTCTATGTGTAAGAAAAATCATCAAAATGCTCTCAAGGATCTATTGTTGAAAGCAATTTTGGTTGATGTTCACAAGAAACCATCATACTTTGTGATTATTCATTAATAAATTCAGTAATATCTGAATTCACCCACTGAACTGGTGATCATTCATGAATATATCCACTGATATCCAAAGTTACCTACTGAACTGGAAAATCAAGTGAAGAAAGCTTATAAGAATTCTAGAGAATCCTCTCATAATAGTGTATTCTTAGATGAAGAGATTTCTTTTGCTAGAAACACATTTTAATCATCAACATTCTCAATTGATGTGATTTGGAGTGATTTCTTCATAAGAAACACTTTTGAATCATCAACATTTTCAATTGAGTATTCCAATTATCGATGTTCCACAAAATGTGTAAGCTCTAGATATTGTTTATTGAAAGGAATATCTACGAATGTCCAATAATCTCCACAAAGACAAAAGTTTGTGATGTTTTGAATGTTTTTGTGTAGATGATATACCAGGAATTATGATGTATATAGATGTCTCATTTATCATACATAAGATACATCCAATTCATATGATGTATTATACTCCAGTGAGTTTGTGAATCTGTGTTGATATTAGAAAAACTATGTGTAAATCTCAACAAATGATGGGAAAAGGGTATTATGTATATGATGATTTTGTGAACCATGGTTTCTATGGTTTACAAGAGTGGAAAACTACTGTCCAAGTCCTCAAAGAATAGGAGTGAATCTTCAAGAGTTCTCTGAAGAAAGTTGTCATTCGATTAGTGTTTTGTGTAAAAACGATTACTGGATTGGTGTTTAACTGTGTAGATGTCTAGTAGGAAGTAATGTTTCATAATATTATGGGAAATGTGGAATCTTATTGGAAGGGTAATTTTATATAGGTGTTGTTTGTGGGAAAATAGAATAACATGTTGGATAACTTCAATTTGATGACATAATCATGTTTTCAAAGTTGATAATAATTGCAAAAAAAATTGGCAGTTTTGCCAATATCGGCTATCTTGCATGATAGCAACTGGAGATTGAAACAGGGTTTGAAATGATGGGAAGAAGGAGAAGAATTGAGTGGAGGAGGAGGAAAAGGGGAAGGATATGATTATGGAGAAGGAGAAGGAGAAGAATGAGAAGGAGTAGGAGAAGAAGGTGAAGAAGGAGAAGAAGGGGAAGAAGGAGGAGGAGAAGGAAAAGGAGAAGGAGAAGAAGATGGAGAGGGAAAAGAAGGAGAGGGAGAAAGAGAAGGTGGAGGAGATGGTGAAGGAGAAGGAGAAGGAGATGGAGATGGTGATGAAGAAGAAGGAGAAGGAGAAGGAGGAGAAGAATGAGAAGGTGGAGGAGAAGGGGATAGAGAAGGAGAAGAAGGAGGAGGAGAAGGAGAAAGAGAAGGAGATGGAGAAGAAGGAGAAGGAGAAAGAGATGAAGATGGAGAAGGAGAAGAAGAAAGAGAAGGAGAAGGAGATGATGGAGAAAAAGAAGGAGAAGGAGAAGGAGATGGAGGAGGAGAAGGAGGAGTAAAAGGAGAATGAGAAGGAGAAAGTGAGTTGATAGGGAGAGTAGGTGTATATGAAAGGAGAAGAGAATGACATCGAGGAGGAATAGTGGTAGAGAAGAAGGGAAGGAGAAAGAGAATAATAATAGAGGAGCAGAGAAAGAGGAGAAGGGAAAGAAGGATGAAGAAAATGATGAAATTGGGAAAGAGATTGAGGATCAGGAGGAAAAGGCAGAAATAGATACAAGAAGAAGAAGGTTGAGGAGTAGGAAAATGAGGAGGGGAAGGAGGATGAGGATGAAAAGGAGGAGGAGGAGTGAAGAAGGCGGATGAGTCGGAGGAGGAGGTGAAGGTGGAGGAGCGGAAGGTTAAGGATAGGAGGAGGAGGAGGGGGATGATGAGGAGGAAGAGGAGGAGAAGGATGAGTAGGAGGAGTAAGAGGAGAACTGGGAGAGAGATGAATGGGAAGGAGTGAGATGATAGTGTGTGGAAGAGGGTTGAAAGGAAGAAATATAGAGAAAGTAGAGAAAACGAAACACTGAAACTTCTTCAAAATAGATTCTATTTCAAATCCTGTTTCCACACCCTCCATGTTAAAGCGTATTTGAATTCTAATTAAAAATAATTGACTACTAGGTAATAATACAAATAATAATTTAAAAATATAATTTCTTATTAACCTCTCAATTTTTCCATTTCTATCTGACTATCAGTAACTCTCAACTGTGGATCCATTTTCTGTATATTTTTCGTAGATTTATTCATCTATATATGACAAAATACCTAATCTAAAAACCTGCAAGTATATCAATTCAAAATTGCCTTTGGGGAAATTCAACAACTGAATCAATGTCAAAACAATCTCTATATAAATTGAACTCTCCAATTTTAAACAGATGATATTGAAAAATGATCAAAGGAATTAATAAAATGATAATCATGTTTAAAAGGTGGCTGGATGATTCAACTGAACAATATTTGAATGCCTAATAACCATTTAATCTTTTCTTTGGGAGAGCTCAATTTTTTGAAACTTTTCCAATTTTAAAATTACAAGATTAATCTATTCTAGAATATTAATGAAACAATACAGTAATCATGTTTAAAAGGTGGCTGGATGATTCAACTGAACCATATTTGAATGCCTGATAACCATTTAATATTTTCTTTGGGAGAGCTCAATTTTTTGAAACTTTTTCATTTTTAAAATTACAAGATTAATCTATTCTAGAAGATTAATGAAACAATACAGTAATCATGTTTAAAAGGTGGCTGGATGATTCAACTGAACCATATTTGAATGCCTAATAACCATTTAATATTTTCTTTGGGAGAGCTCAATTTTTTGAAACTTTTTCATTTTTAAAATACAAGATTAATCTATTCTAGAAGAAACGAAGAAAACAAGAGAAACTTGATCTAATGGAAGAAATGACTGTGAAGATGCAGGAAAAAAGTTGGGAGAAGAGAGAATATGAATGAGAATGTTCAAATGAACAGAAAATACGAAGAAGTGATAATAATATAAAAAATAAGATAAGAAAATACAAAATGGCCAAAACAGAAAGAATAGAAAATTTCCACAGTGAGAGGAATAATCAAAGGGAAGATGATTAACATAGAGGAAGCAGAAGGGGAGAAGGCAAGAACAAAAATAAAATAGAGATGAAAGCAGAATGAGAAAATCGATTTATGTTAAATTGAAAAACAAAAAAATAATTAGGCATTGAAGAAGGAGTGGATATGAATCCTTCACTACAAATTCCTCCAGAACACCAAAATATTATAATACCATCAATTTTTTTTTTGTTGAATTTCTCCTTATTTCCAGATTTCAAATTCATAAATCTATCAGATCCTCTGTTGGAAATTCAAATTCACCCTTCTTTTCAACTAATAATAATCGATGAATAAATGAAATAAAAATTGAATAATAAATTAATAATTGATGAACAAATTAAAATAATTGAAATCCTGATCAATCTACTCCAAAATGGAAAAATTGTCTACGTTGAACTCTAAACTGATTACTAACTAATAATATAAACTCGAGAATTCTGAAAAACTCTTAAAACTTCTTATTTCTAAGTATAAAGTGGTACATCGTTCTTAGGTATCACAATTATAACGATCGGTATATATATTTTCTAAAAAATCACGTTTTTTGCATTAAAAAATCTGATAAAACTATAAAAAATGTCGGAAAATAGTGTAAATTATAATATTACGAATTGTAGGGAAAACGTTATCCAAATAAAATAATGATAAAAATAATAGTAGACTAAAAAAGTAAACCAGAATTTCTCGTTTCTAACATACATAGTTATATTATTATGATGATATAAATCTGTTTATATATGTAGGATTGGAGTCAATAAGAGTATGAAATAAATATATTATTATAGAATCTAGAATTGATAGAAAAAATGATGTTTGATATTATCAATTTTCAAGTGATAAATATTTATTATCGTGGAAATATTTAATGAACAGTCATCTATATGGATTTAAGTTGATATTATAGTGAAATTCACTTCACCTGTCAGTATTGATTAAACGGGGAGCATTGATGTTTCCCCATAAGAGTCACTGACAGTTTGAAGTGAGTATTAATAAGTAATAAGGAAATAAGTTACCAAAGTGGTGTTATGAATAATTATTATGTAAATATGAAAATTTTATGAATTTTATGTAATTGTAATAGAGAATATTGGGTTATGAGCACATCACAGTATTGTATGATTGTATCTATGATTTATCCTATCATTAATTTTTATTAATTTGTTAAAAAATAGCCCATGTGAGTTGGATGTTTTTATAAAACACTGAAGTATTATTTAATTAATATATATCAAATCTATAGTGAGGTCCACGTTATAATGGCAGTGTTTGATTTAGCAATAGTATTGTTATCCTTGTCTTTCATTCCACAAAGCAGATAGCACTATCTCTTTCTCGCTTTGCTCTGTTGCTAGATCGTCTTTTAACAATGTAGAATTGATAATTATTTCACAAAATATTGCATCTCAATTATGAAATTTCATTATGGAATCATTGAAAAATATAATTTCTTGCTTGATGAAATTAATACAATTGATTATTTTAAAGGAGAATGAACAATATCTTTTTGCTCTTCTCTGTTGTAAGATTGGCTTTTAACAATGTAGAATTGATAATTGATTTACAAAATATTGCATCTCAATTATGAAATTTCATTATGGAATCATTGGAAAATTTAATTTCTTGCAAGTAAAATATAATTGATTATTTTAAACGAGGATGAACGATTAATATTACATGAATAAACCTGTATCAGCTACCGTCAAGAAGGCATTGACTAGACAGTGAGAATCGACAACGTTGCTTGCTATCTTTCTCCACTGCCATTATAACGTGAACCTCACTATAGTTACCCTATCCATCCTATATTTCTATCTAATGAATACTTTATTTATTTTGAAAAAATCTATCGATCAAGCATTCAAGCCAGCTATTTTATTCTATTCGTTATTCAGTATCCTATACATATTTTGAAATTTCAATTCATCATTTCCATATTTTTATTCAGAATTCAAATTAAACATACAGGAATGGAGCTGCTAATCTTCATTCTGGTAAAGATTAAGGTGCGTACAGATATATGTGCCGCAAACATGAGCAATTCACTTTTAATCAGCTGATTATATCTGTATTTTTACAGAAACGGTAAGATACAGATATAAAAAGCTTGGCATCAGCTGATTGAGAGTGAATTGCTCATGTTCGCGGCGCATATATCTGTACGCACCTTTACATGTAATTTGGTTCATTGTAATCTTTAAGGTGCGTACAGACTTTGGCTCTGCTCCGCAATCGAATGTCACTCGAGCAGATCGATTGATGATCGACCGGGGAGCAAGAGTGGAACGCGAGAACAGCTAACATCTCCCGTAACGTTCATGATCGGTACGAGTGCGGAGCGATGGTGGAACGAGGGCGGAGCGTGCGCGGAGCATGTGGGAGACGCGTATATCTGTACGCACCTTAACAATGACTGCCTTTGATTTTGCAGAAGACTCTCAATCATTTTATGAAGGATAAGTTTTTCCATCATGAATCTATGTTCCAGAGATAAATTGAGCTATTTATAATATATGCCAGAAATCAATTGAGGTATTTATAATATATACC
Organism: Nilaparvata lugens; assembly: GCF_014356525.2. Lineage (NCBI taxonomy): Eukaryota > Metazoa > Arthropoda > Insecta > Hemiptera > Delphacidae > Nilaparvata > Nilaparvata lugens. Next base: position 22,775,755 of record NC_052517.1, on the reverse strand, counting down.
AATAATTTGGTTTCCATGTAATCTCTGTTTTGGTAGAGATCACATGTATTTTGGTTCAGTATAACGTTTGAAGTAGCCATCTTTGATTTTTTAGAAGTCTCTTATTCATCCTATGAAGGATAAGTTTTTCATTATGATTCTATGTTCCAGAAATGAATAAGACTACAATAAATACCAATAATCACATTTTTATGTAGAAATGTTTTCTATTGTTTTGAATTCAATGTTTACATTATTATTTTATGTTCCAGAGTTAAATTGAGCCATTTATAATAAATACCAACAATTTCATTTTTGTATGAAAATGTTGTTCATTGTTTTGAATCAATACTGTGATGTGTAATTATCCCCAACATTACAAGATCTCTCAATAATTATACAAACTTACAAAAAAACAAAACATTCTTCAGCTCATTTCACATTATATTTGTTGTAATGAAATCTAAAATAAATCAAAAAATCTCCCAGATCTTGGATTATATTCTCAACAAATAATACAGTAAGATATGTATAGTGAAGTCCACGTTATAATGGCAGTGTTTGATTAGCAATGGTATTGCTATCCTTGTCTTTCATTCTACAAAGCGGATAGTGCTATCTCTCTCCGGCTTCACTCTGTTGCCAGATCGTCTTTCAATGATGTAGAATTGATAAATCATTCACAAAATATGACATCTTGATTATGGAATTATTGAGAAAAATATGATTTCTTGCTTGATAGAATATAATTGATTATTTCAAACGAGAATGAACAGTTAATATTACATCAATGAACCTGTATCAGCTACCGTCTATAGAAGGCATTGACAAGACAGAGGTTCTACAACGTTTATCTCCTATCATTCTCCACTGCCATTATAACGTGGACCTCACTAAATCTGTCGTGAGATTCCCTCTAAACTGTTTCAAATTCTATAAAAATAATAATTAATGCTTCCATTGCAAAGCAGTCGTTAGGTCTAGTTATTTCAGAAGCCCTGAAATTGATCAGTTGCCACCTGAAAATTCTGACACCAGACCTGACCCAGCCAGGTCACTCGATATTATTATTTATAATGCTTCCATTCAATAATCACAGTGGATGCCTTGATGCCAATTCAACTATAGAAAATACTGTATACTCAAATAACATTTTGAATTGAAATTTATATCAGCTTGTGGTTTGAACTTGGCGTGAGACTGATTCTTTATTATTTATTTTTTATTGATTCATTTCTATGATAAGTACATCATCAAAATGATAGGAAGAAAAAATAAGGTAACCTTGTGCTATTCCTCTCCCAAATTTAGATAAGGTTACACATAGTCCCAAATAGGTTGAGTCTTGTAGTTGTTCATTTCACAAAATTTATTGATTTTAATTCTTTAATTGATTCATACAACAAGTACATCATCAAAATGATAGGGAGAGAAAAATAAGGTAACCTTGTGCTATTCCTCTCCCAAATTTAGATAAGGTTACACATAGTCCATGATTTCAATTTATTTCAATACACAGCTCATAGAATACAAAATTCATATATATTTTAATCCCTTTTAGCTCTTAGCTATTTGAGGGATATTAAAAGAATACAATTTCCATTTACTACATGATTACATGAAATATGTGGCTTGATTTAATCCTAGTTTGAATAAAACGTTAGTTTGTTTGACTGGTAATGAACAGTTTATTTCATTTTAGAGCTGTGAATAACAAAATAATAGTGAGTAGGTTTTTGATTTTGTATTCAAATTTTTCAAATTAGTGCAATATTTCTAAAGTTTTTAATTTATTGTGATTCATTTAGAGTATAAAATCAACCTTCAAAATTCAAAATTTTAAATCATCATTTCTGGACCGAAAATCAAGTGACGAAGCAGTGTGTGACTATATAACCTTATCTTTTGGACAACATTAACATTTTATCAAAATTTTTGGAGAGAAATAGTACAGGCTTAGCCTAGTTTTTCCTCCAATGTCATAATTGTATTATGATTATAGTATTTTATACAATAAATAAATAAAATAAATAAATTGATTGAGTGAGTGAAGGATTGAGCTTGGTATGTGAAGCTTCATCATAAAATAATGGTCATATGGCTTGATTTAAACCTGGATAAAATAAAATGTTGGTTAGTTTAACTGACAATGAACAGTTAATCTGAGATTAATTGAGGGGAGGATTAAGCTTCGATTATGGAAATGATAAGATAGCTTGATTCTAACCAGGTTCAAATAGATCTTGGGTTAATCTTACAATGAATTGGTTCACAAAATTGATTAGATTGTTGAACTCAAGTTAAACAACAATTGAGCAAACTGACTTTAAAAGAGTATTGAATTGCTTCCAAGCTCTGTAATAATTAGCCTATATTATCACTTTCCTTGCCCTATTACTATAGGTAAGGAAAGTATTGCTTCCCAAAAAATTGAGGTACCCTAATTTCAGGTTTTCTATATGTTTCAAGGTCCCCTGATTTTAAAAACATGATTGTTTTTGAATTTTCACTCCAGATTTAAAAAATTGAGGTACTCTTATTTCAAGTTTTCTATGTTTCAAGGTCCCCTGATTTTAAAAACATGATTGTTTTTCATTTCACTCCAGATCTTATTGTAGAAGAAAACTTCTCTAGTGGAATTCTTTATTCATTATTGATTCATACAATAATTACATCATCAAGAATGATAGGGAGAGAAAAATAAGGTAACCTTGTGCTATTCCTCTCCCAAATTTAGATAAGGTTACACATAGTCCCAAATAGGTTGAGTCTTGTAGTTGTTTACTTCACTACATTTATTGATTTTAATTATTTAATTGATTCATATAATAAGTACATCATCAAGAATGATAGGGAGAGGAAAAATAAGGTAACCTTGTGCTATTCCTCTGCCAAATTTAGATAAGGTTACACATAGTCCCAAATAGGTTGAGTCTTGTACTTGTTCACTTCACTACATTTTCAGTCCTCAAGTATTCTCACAAAGTAGATTCACTTTAAAACCGTCAGCAATATAATAGAATTAGAAGCATTGATGTTTCATGAAGGATGATGCCAGTTTAGAGATTATCTCACTGTAAAACAAGGATCATTGATCAACAATATTATAATGTGAATTATGAAAATATTGGAATTTGTTTTGAAAAATGAAATTTCTATGTTCTGGAAATGACGTTTTGAAAATACTGCATGAAAAATGAATTTTCTATGTTCTGAAAATTATGTAACTACTACATTATAATGTTTATTTTCCACTGCAATCTGTCAGCATTAATAGGATAGGACCCCTGATGTTGTTCTCATTAAAAAGCTGACATTTTGAAGTGGAACCAAAGAGAAAAGATTGCATCCAAAGAAGATATGCCATGGTATAGGTAGATTAAATTCCAAATTTCTTCTCCGATTACTGTCGACTACTGTCTATTATTAGTGTGTTGTTGGGAGTGTAAGAGTGTAAGAAGGGCACAGTATGAGAGACTACCAGCGTCACATGGCTCCACCAAAAACAACTACTAGGACTATCGGCTTCAGTTAACACTCACATTTGCAACATAGACACCCTATACACTGTCTATGATTAGTGTGTTGTTGGGAGTGTAAGAGTGTAAGAAGGGCACAGTATGAGAGACTACCAGCGTCACATGGCTCCACCAAAAACAACTACTAGGACTATCGGCTTCAGTTAACACTCACATTTGCAACATAGACACCCTATACACTGTCTATTATTAGTGTGTTGTTGGGAGTGTAAGAGTGTAAGAAGGGCACAGTATGAGAGACTACCAGCGTCACATGGCTCCACCAAAAACAACTACTAGGACTATCGGCTTCAGTTAACACTCACATTTGCAACATGACGGTCCTTCACCATGGCATATCACCACACATGATACAGTATCAACACAATATGATACAGTATCACCACAATATGATACAGTATCACCAAAATATGATACAGTATCAAAACAATCTTTTCATGCTATTGTTTCTCTACATGTAAGAAACTATTATTGGAAATGGAATGTATTAGGCTAAGTTTCAGTTATTATATATATTAAATGATACATAGATATAATTAAACAACGATAACAATGTTATACTAATTGATGTGAAAATGTGGTTGAGGAAAAACTTTATATCATGAATTAAAAAGGTGGAAATGTGTCCCAAATGAAAATTATTGGACATAAGTTACATCTATGAAATTATATATGGATATATTAATTATATTATGGAAACTATATGTATAAATATGATATGTATAGTTCTCGGCTCAAGTATTAAACTAATTGGAGTGTGGAGATGAAAAAGGGTATAGTTATATTTTAATTTTTAATTCATAATTTATATTACTATTTTTTAATTTTGAATATCATAATATTTTTTGAAGATTTAGTTAATACATTCTTGTTCAATATTTTAGTAACCCTCAGTTTTTCCAATTGGTTTGATTTATACATCATATATCTATTCCATTCATATATTTGTCATCCATTTCTATCTTTTTTTTTTTTGATCATCATCATATTATATTCCATACTGCTGCTCCAACTTAATACTATGACCCTGCGTTTCAATTAATTTGATTTCTGTTATTAATCTGAATAATTCAGATAAATCTTGAGAACTCAATATCCTTGTAATTTTGTTCATATTTTTGAAATTTTTTCATTATAATTTCTACAAATTTGGTGTATTCCTAGACTGTTCTCAGATGAAAGATCAACAACTACTCTCTCTTAGAAGACAATTTTGGATTGAAAATTTTAAATTGTATTCTAAATAAATGATGAAATCAAGGTACTAATATTCAATGGAAATTTTAGAAAATTTTCCAAAATAATGCAACAGTTTTTTTTTGGAGTGGAATTCGGGAAATTGTAGTGGAAAAATTTTGGTAGTGTTTTTATTACTCTCTACATCTTTTCAATTTTTTTCAATAGTCTTATCTCTTTAATAATTCCATTGAAATAATTTTTAGTCTTGTTCAAAGATTCAAATCCAGTATGGGAATATTCATGTAAGAGACATTCAAAGAGAATTAGCTTTTTTGCTATCAATATTGCATTCCCATAAATTATCTTTGGAGAATAATCACAATTTTTCTATTTCCACATGATCTGTGAATAATATAAACATCATTATTTTTTGTGTATTGAAATTGTAATTATGTTCATAATTTATTGTGATGTGTGATCTAATTTGTATTTGTATTTCTTTCAAATTTTGTGTTACTTGATACTGTTCTGTATTTGTAAAGTGGATTAGTATAGATTTGTAAATAGATTGAATGTTCAATGGATGTCAATATTGAATTTCCGAATTTCTCCAATGAAAGAAATCTTACGTAGTTGGATAAAGTTGAAAGATATTCCATCAGTTTTTGATTTTTTTGTCTATTTCAAATTATTTTTCAACCGATCAAATTTTAACTTCTTCCAAGCTTTTAAATCATTGTAATTTTTTTGGTGGTTTCCCCCTGCAAGTTATATAATTTCAACTTCTTTCAAGCTTTTTAATCATTGTAATTTCTTTGGTGGTTTCCCCTGCAAGTTATATATTATTTTCCAATTTACTCTCATCTCTAGTATGATTTCACATCAATAAATCAATATTTTATTCAATCATGAATAAGTTCAAAAAACATCATAATATTTATGACATGATATCATCTGAATTCTAATGATTTTCACAGATTGGAAAAATTAGATATCTTCAATTTTTCATTCAACTGTATGCAAGTTTAAATACTGTATTGGAAAATGTATACTTTATCAATAGATTGAAGTATCTTGAAATACATTTTATTGATGTAACAGAGGAGCAATAGAAATTATCTATTTCAAATTCATGAACAGTCAATTTATTATTATTGGAATATGAATAGAAATTATTGCTGTTTTAAGCTATCAACTCCTGATTCTTGACTCTTGAATTGAAATTCTTGATTCATGATTCCCGATTCTTGATTATTGGTTCTTGATTCTCGATTCTTGTTTCTTGATTCGTGATTCTCGATTCGTGATTCTTGATTCTTGATTCTTGATTCCTGATTCTTGATTTGTAATACTTGATTTGTAATTCTTGATTCGTAATTCTTGATTCATAATTCTCGATTAACGATTCTTGATTCATGATTGTTGACTCTTGATCCTTGATTATTGATTCTCGATTCTTGAGCCTAGATTCTCGATCCTTGACTCTTGATTCTTGATTCTTGGTTCTTGATTCATGATTCTTGATTCGTAATTTTTGATTCTAGATTCTTGTTTCTTGATTCCTGATTCTTGATTCTTGATTTGTAATTCTTGATTCTTGATTCATAATTCTTGATTAACGATTCTTGATTCATGATTGTTGACTCTTGATCCTTGATTATTGATTCTCGATTCTTGATTCTTGAGCCTAGATTCTCGATCCTTGACTCTTGATTCTTGGTTCTTGATTCATGATTCTTGATTCGTAATTCTTGATTCTAGATTCTTGTTTCTTGATTCCTGATTCTTGATTCTTGATTTGTAATTCTTGATTCTTGATTCGTAATTCTTGATTAACGATTCTTGATTCATGATTGTTGATTAACGATTCTTGATTCATGATTGTTGACTCTTGATCCTTGATTATTGATTCTCGATTCTTGATTCTTGAGGCTAGATTCTTGATCCTTGACTCTTGATTCTTGATTAAAGATTTTCCAAATTCTTGATTCTTAAGTCTCAAGTATTGATTCTCAATCACAAAAAATTTATTATAAAATCCCACAATTTCTATCACTACATGTTTTTGCTCCTCCGAATATCAATTTATGAATATCCGAGTTATGAAGATGGTTGTATCAATTCTATTGATAAAAATAATAGAAGGTAGATATATAGCGAGTTATATGTGATAATTGTATTATTTACTGTTCAACTTACATGTAAATTCTCAAACTTAATTGTTCGATATTAATTATAAATAATATACAGAGGTTACATCATGGTGTCTGTTGTATGGTATATGGTGATTACTATCAAAATTATTATTGTCATATCTATGAAAATATGATTAATAATTAATAATCATAGTGAGATTCACTTTATATTGTCAGCAAAGAATGATGAGCATTACTAATGTTATCATAAGATATATGCTGACAGTTTCAATCTCACTATAGTGATGTCCACGTTATAAAGGCAGGCAGTGTTTGATTAGCAATGGTATTGCTATTCTTGTCTATCATTCAACAAAGTGGACAGCGCTAACTCTTTCTCACTTTGCTCTTTTGCTAGATTAACAATGTAGAATTAATTAATTAATTTCATCTAAGGGAATTCATCATGAAATCATTGAAAAATATAGTTTATTGCCAAATAAAATGAAATTGATAATTTTAAATGAGAAAGAACAGTTAATATTACATCAATAGACCTGTATCTGCTACCATCTATGAAGGCATTGAAAAGACAGAGAGGTTCGACAACATTGTTCTCCTATCTTTCTCCACTGCCATTATAACGTGGACCTAACTATTTATCACCATAATTCTGTAATACTGTATAATACTATTATAATACAGGGTGTTCTGATAATTGTATGTACAACGTTTCTGGTATTTTATGTTTAATGGAAGAAAAATTAGATAGAAAATTTGAGCTCAAAATCTACAATTTTAGTAATGAAAACCTCGAATGATATTGATTTTGTCTTAGATATAAAAACTACTTGTAATGTACTTGTATTACCTACCACTTAAAACTATTGGTTTCAAAAACTGAAGATTTTGTAATAAATCGATACTGTGTTGCTGAGTGATATGTTGCCTATATTTGAGAAAATTTTTCGATAGTTTATCGATTTCTGAAATCTATTTCTGTGTTATGATTGAGAATTGTAGATTGTCCTACAATCCTGGATTTGAGGGTATATACTCAATTTCAATTATCGATTTCAAAAGAGGAAAGGAAGATCCTTATTCTCTTTCAAAATTATTGTAATATCCTTGATTGATATTTCTAGCCTACTTTCAAATTGATGATTTGAATAGTTTTCAATAGCCTGTGTTATTTTTCTATGTTGTTTGTTTTTCAAATTTGCCCCAATATATTTTAGTGTACTTGATTCAAATTCTCTATATTCTATTTTCAATTTATCTCTTTTCAGTATAGACCTACTTGTATTATAATAATAGAAAGAAAAATAACAATCTCAGTACCCTTTCTGGAAATAATTCAAAAAGGTACAGAGATTTTTATTTTCCTTTCTATCCATTTTCTATTTCTTGGTTCACTTTTTTCAAATCTATTGTATTTGAATTACTGTTATTGTTTACTGTGGAGAATCCATATACATCTATTTTGTGGAATTCTCTGTTAATTCTCTTTTGTATTTTCCTTCAATTCATTTTGTGAATCAGCAATTTAATTTAAAGTACTTTTCAATCAGATTTCATTCGCCCCTTCCTCAATTGATCTTCAATGCTGAAGATCGAAATCTTTTTTCTTCATAGTAGTCATTTATCTTATTTACTTCTTAATCACAAAAATCATTATTATTATTAAGTATCTTTTGTGAAGTCCACGTTATAATGACAGTGGAGGAAGATGAGAGTACAACGTTGCCGATTCTCTGCCTTGCCGAGGATAGCTGATGCTGGTATATTTGATGTAATATAGCATGAGCATTATACTCTTTGATACGAGGAAGACGGACCTGCAATCGAATTTGAAAAGTTCGCTACCGTTCAGAAGATATGGCTATTTGAAAATTTGCAAAATTTGAATTTGCAGCTGCATAACTCACTCTGTATATTAGCTAGAGGAGCCAAATTTGGCTCCGAAATTTGTCAGGTCAAGCTCTATCTATGGTGCAAATTTCAGCCAAATCTGAGACACTTTTCGTTCTAGTGTAGAAATTTTCATGGAAATCGTGAATATTCAAGAGCACTAAACGGATGGTAGGATTTAATTGAGTTTGGTACCAAACGATAGATCTTGAAGAGACAAACTAAGGTATATGATGAAATCGAGAATATACTCATAGGTTTAGCAGATATGGCCAGTTTTGTGAAAATAGAAAAAAATGGCTGAAATTTGGCATACTCATGCTCTTTTATGTGAGGAACATGGATCTGCAATCGAATTTGAAAAGGTCGCTTCCGTTCAGGAGATATGGCCTTTTGAAAATTTGCAAAATTTGAATTTGCAGCTGCATAACTCACTCTGTATAGTATAGCTAGGAGTGCCAAATTAGGCTCTGACATTTCTCAGGTCAGGCTTCATCTATGGTGGAATTTCAGCCGATTCTGAGATACTTTTTGTTTCAGTGTGTTTCACGATTGTTAGTCCATGATTTTTATCAATTTTCTGTGAGAAATGAAAATCGTTCAAACTTTGTGATCTCATGGTCTTTGATGCGAGAAACACGAATCTGGAATCATATTTGCAAAATACCTCTCCGTTCAGGAGATATGACCATTTGTTAATTCGAAAATTTTATATTTGCAGCTTCATAGCTCACTCTGTGTAGTAGCTAGGAGTGCCAAATTTGTCTCCAACATTTGTCAGGTCAAGCTCTATCTGATGCAGATTTTAGCCGAATCTGAGATACTTTTTGTTTCATGTGTGTTTCACGAAGGTTAGTCCATGATTTTTATCAATTTTCTGTGAGAAATGAAAATCGTTCAAACTTTGTGATCTCATGGTCTTTGATGCGAGAAACACGAATCTGGTATCATATTCGCAAAATACCTCTCCGTTCAGGAGATATGACCATTTGGAAATTTGAAAATTTCATGTTTGCAGCTTCATAACTCACCCTTTATAGTAGCTAGGAGTGCCAAATTTGGCTCTGACAATTCTCAGGTCGAGCTTCATCTATGATGCGAATCTCAGCCAAATCTGAGATACTTGATTTGAGATCCATGATTTTCATCAATTTTTTTTTTTTTGTGAAAGATGAAAATCGCTCAAACTCTGTGATCTCATGGTCTTTGGTGCGAGAAACACGAATCTGGAATCATATTCGCAAAATTCCTCACCGTTCAGGTAATATGACCATTTAAAAATTAAAAGAAATTATGTTTGCAGCTTCATAACTCACTCTGTATTGTAGCTGGGGGTGCCAAATTTGGCTCTGAAATTAGTGAGTTTTGAAAATGTGATAACATATCATTGTTTCTCTTGTCAAGTATCATTCCGGAGTGTTTGAGCGATTTTAATTCTCAACCCTTTTTGCAAAAATCCATGATTATTCATGGATTTCATGGAAAATGTAAATCTCTCAGATTTGGCTGTTATTCGGGCTATGGATAGAGGTTGACCTAACAAGTGTTGTGCTATAATATGAGACGTTCCGCTATAATACCGCTATAGTGAGGTCCACGTTATAATGGCAGTGTTTGATCAGCAATGGTATTTATATCCTTGTCTATCATTTAACACAGTGGATAGCGCTATCTCTTTCTCGCTTCGCTCTGTTGCCAGATCGTCTTTTAACAAAGTAGAATAAATGATTAATAAACAAAATATTCTATCTTAATTACGAAAATATTGAAAAATATAATTTATTGCTTAGTGAAATATTTCAAACGAGAATGAACAGTTAATATTACATCAACAAACCTGTATCAGCTACCGTCTATAGAAGGCATTGACAAGACAGAGGATCGGCAACGTTGTTCTCCTATCAATGGTATGGCAGTAACAATGATCAATGGTATTTATATCCTTGTCTATCATTTAACACAACAGATAACGCTATCTCGTTCTCGCTTTGCTCTGTTGCCAGATCGTCTTTTAACAAAGTAGAATAAATAACTGATAAACAAAATATTCTATCTTAATTACGAAAATATTGAAAAATATAATTTATTGCTTAGTAAAATATAATTGATTATTTTGAACGAGAATGAACAGTTAATATTACATCAATAAACCTGTATCAGCTACCGTCTATAGAAGGCATTGACAAGACAGAGGATCGGCAACGTTGTTCTCCTATCTTTCTCCACTGCTATTATAAGGGTGATGTTACTATAGTATAGTATTAAGTAACCAAACAATGTCTTCATAACATGAACCCCGCTATGGGTGCCAAATTTGGCTCTGACATTTCTCAGGTCAAGCTCTATCTGATGCAGATTTTAGCCGAATCTGAGATACTTTTTGTTTCATGTGTGTTTCACGAAGGTAAGTCAATGATTTTTATCAATTTTCTGTAGAAAAATGAAAACGCTCAAACTTCGTGATCTCATGGTCTTTGATGCGAGAAACACGAATCTGGTATCATATTCGCAAAATTCCTCAACGTTCAGGAGATATGACCATTTGGAAATTTGAAAATTTCATGTTTGCAGCTTCATAACTCACCCTTTATAGTAGCTAGGAGTGCCAAATTTGGCTCTGACAATTCTCAGGTCAGGCTTCATCTATGATGCGAATCTCAGCCAAATCTGAGATACTTGATTTGAGATCCATGATTTTCATCAATTTTTTTTTTTTTGTGAAAGATGAAAATCGCTCAAACTCTGTGATCTCATGGTCTTTGGTGCGAGAAACACGAATCTGGAATCATATTCGCAAAATTCCTCACCGTTCAGGTAATATGACCATTTAAAAATTAAAAGAAATTATGTTTGCAGCTTCATAACTCACTCTGTATAGTAGCTGGGGGTGCCAAATTTGGCTCTGAAATTAGTGAGTTTTGAAAATGTGATGACATATCATTGTTTCTCTTGTCAAGTATCATTCCGGAGTGTTTGAGCGATTTTAATTCTCAACCCTTTTTGCAAAAATCCATGATTATTCATGGATTTCATGGAAAATGTAAATCTCTCAGATTTGGCTGTTATTCGGGCTATGGATAGAGGTTGACCTAACAAGTGTTGTGCTATAATATGAGACGTTCCGCTATAATACCGCTATAGTGAGGTCCACGTTATAATGGCAGTGTTTGATCAGCAATGGTATTTATATCCTTGTCTATCATTTAACACAACAGATAACGCTGTCTCGTTCTCGCTTTGCTCTGTTGCCAGATCGTCTTTTAACAAAGTAGAATAAATGATTAATAAACAAAATATTCTATCTTAATTACGAAAATATTGAAAAATATAATTTATTGCTTAGTGAAATATTTCAAACGAGAATGAACAGTTAATATTACATCAATAAACCTGTATCAGCTACCGTCTATAGAAGGCATTAACAAGACAGAGGATCGGCAACGTTGTTCTCCTATCAATGGTATGGCAGTAACAATGATCAATGGTATTTATATCCTTGTCTATCATTTAACACAACAGATAACGCTATCTCGTTCTCGCTTTGCTCTATTGTCAGATCGTCCTTTAACAAAGTAGAATAAATAACTGATAAACAAAATATTCTATCTTAATTACGAAAATATTGAAAAATATAATTTATTGCTTAGTAAAATATAATTGATTATTTTGAACGAGAATGAACAGTTAATATTACATCAACAAACCTGTATCAGCTACCGTCTGTAGAAGGCAGTGACAAGACAGTGGATCGGCAAAGTTGTTCTCCTATCAATGGTATGGCAGTAACAATGATCAATGGTATTTATATCCTTGTCTATCATTTAACACAACAGATAACGCTATCTCGTTCTCGCTTTGCTCTATTGTCAGATCGTCCTTTAACAAAGTAGAATAAATAACTGATAAACAAAATATTCTATCTTAATTACGAAAATATTGAAAAATATAATTTATTGCTTAGTAAAATATAATTGATTATTTTGAACGAGAATGAACAGTTAATATTACATCAACAAACCTGTATCAGCTACCGTCTATAGAAGGCAGTGACAAGACAGAGGATCGGCAACGTTGTTCTCCTATCTTTCTCCACTGCTATTATAAGGGTGATGTTACTATAGTATAGTATTAAGTAACCAAACAATGTCTTCATAACATGAACCCCGCTATGGGTGCCAAATTTGGCTCCGACATTTTGTCAGGTCGAGCTCTATCTATGGTGCATTGGGAAATTCAATCGGAGACACCAATTTACTAATATTTGAATTTATTACAATAAGTAGTGTACATTACACAATATATCCAATCAATTTTAGAATAAATTACCACTCTTTTTCCCTGCTTCCAACAAAAAAATTTCAAAGGTTCTCATAATATTTCAACAATCATCATCATAAACTTTTTAGTAGATACCTATCTTTCAATAATAATATTTTCAATTATCATATTGGCCTAACTGTATGTATATGCTATGCTTAAGAAAAACAACCCCACACACTCCCACACTTTTTTCATTTATTCTCCATAATATATTTATAATATCAATTCGATAAATTCCAGTTTTATTTAGAAGTTTCAACATTACTTTACATATTATTATATCTTTAGCTATTCTATAATATTGTATACAGTAAGCTATTTAGCATCAAAGTTTCTATATAAATTAATTTACAGTAACATTAATAGATCTCTCATACATTTTTATACAATAAGCTTAATAGGTTAGTGAGATTTACAAAAAAATGTTTACATTTTTGAAATATAAAACATCATTGAAACTCTCCATTCATCAGATGCTCACATTCTTGGAGTAAATATCCTATGGTGAGGTCCACGTTATAATGGCAGTGGAGAAAGATAGGAGAACAAAATTTCAAAAAATAACTTGATTAATTCAATATGAAGTGATAATTAAGTGTTATATTTAAATATAGTTTGGTGTTTTAATTTCTCTAAATTAAAATTTTCAGCTTATATATATTTTTGGACGAAAATTGAACTTGAACGTTTTACAGTAGAAACATAACCTATTCTTTGGACATTTATTGATTTATCAAAATTTGGGAATGGAATAGATTTGGGCCAAGCCTGTTGTTCCTTCTCAATCATATTTATATGATTTGTGATTCTGTCCACAAATAAATAAACAACATTGTCGATTCTCTGTCTTGTAAATGCCTCCTATAGACGGTAGCTGATACAGGTTTATTGATGTTATATTAAGTGTTCATTGATAATCATTAATTTTTTGTTAAGCAAGAAATCATATTTTTCAATAATTTGATAATGAATTTTCATAATAAAGATGGAATATTTTGTTAATAAATGACCAATTCCACATTGTTGAAGGACGATCTAGCAACAGAGCAAAGCGAGGAAGAGATAGCGCTATCCGCTCTGTAGAATGATAGACAAGGATAGCAATACTATTGCTAATCAAACACTGCCATTATAACGTGAACCTCACTAAAGATATATGGTATGGTTTTTATATTGAATTAACAGAATCAATCAATGAATTCATTCAGTGTATGTTGATGCTTTCTTTAGAATGGAGGAAAATGTTTTTGGAATGGCTGATAACTGAAGAACAATTACTTGAAAATGAGTAAGTGCCAGTTGCACAAAAGCCAGTTAAATTTCAACCATGATTAATCCCAGGAGAAACAATCAGAGAAGCCATCTTTTCTGAAAGCTCTGATTGGTTCTCTTGAAATTAATTACTATTAGAATTTAACTTGCTTCTGTGCAACCAGACCTATCTTCTTCAATTTTATCTTGGACATACATTAAATACATCATTATGAACTGAAGGTTCCCGTAAGGGACTCCCCACCAACAAAAGCCATACGAATTTACTTATTTTATGAACCAAAGGTAGGTCGGACATCCATAAACTATTACCATAGAGAAACAATAGCATAAGTAGATATCCCATGGTATAGGGCGTTTATGTCGCAACTTTTACTGTTATCTCAAGCCGATTACTGTAGATTTTTTGTTGGGGTAAGAGTGTATTAACGTCACAATATGAGAGACTAGCAGCATCATAAAGCTTCACAGGAAAGAACTACGTGGACTATAAGCTTGAGATAACAGTAAAAGTTGCGACATAAACGCCCTATACCATGGCATATCTACTTATGCTATTGTTTCTCTATGCTATTACATTGTCAATACCTTAATCTAGATGTACTATAATATTTTTATGTACAATATTTATCCAATAAACTTTTGAAGAACAATGCAATAATTTTTACAAGCATTTAATATTATTTCAATGTTTCAATTCACAAGTTACATATAAATTAGAAGTTGCATTTACAATTTACAAGCTAGAAGTAACAGTTATGAATTACAAATACAAGTTACATTTATACAACTTATAATGAATTAATTACATATTAGAAGTTATCAGTACAAATCTACAAGCTATTTCAGCAGTATTCCGATAAATTCTTAATTTTGCTATTGACAAATCCAAAGTCCAAACTTTCCACAATAATAGTCGATAATACAGAATGTGCAATATCTAGAATCGATAGTAGAATAATCGATGATATCAATAGTATGATAATCGATAATCAAAGATATCTATAGTTAAATAATCGATAATCAATAATATCAATAGTATGATAATCGATAATATAGATACTACAATAAATCGATAATATTGATTGTATGATAATCGATAAGGTCAATAGTACGATAATCAAGAATCAATGATATTGATAGAATGATAATCGATAATATCAATAGTATGATAAATGATAATATCGATATTAGGATAATCGAAAATATTGATAGTACAATAATCGATTATTGATAGTATAGATAGTACAATAGACAATACTTTTAACAATATCCATCACTTAAATCTAATCTAAATTCATGCAAAGCTTCAATATTCAAACATTTACAATTAATTTTACAGTTTTCATTTCACTGGACCTATGTAAGTTTACAAAACATCCTAAACTATTTAAAACAGGAATTCTTATATCATAACAATAATAGCTAGATTTTTGGTGGATTCCATTAAATCGCTCTCATAATATTATCATTCAATATCTTCAACAATTAATTTATCCAATATAAATCATTTTTTTACACTATATAGAATACTTGAACAGTATATCTATGAGACTTAGAATCACACAATAACAATCGATATAAGTTTCTTAATACAATACAATCATTTTTATTGCATATTATAGGGCATGAGTATACACTGTATTTAATTCACTTATACATATTCATTCAAATTACAATCATTTTACAAATCTATATATACATAGATGTACTTCCCAGATTACAATATACATATTTATATTTTATTTGAACTCGACTACAACAATATTTTTACAAATTTTAAACACAGCTATCTACATATTCCCAGATTGAATAGTTTTTATATATTATTGTTTTAATATTCAATTACAAGAATTCTTTTACAAATTCTAAATATATTCGAGTACATTACTGTATTATATTACAAACTCAGCAGCTATGGACAATCACTCTACTATGTTTTTCTAATGTGAAGAGAGCCTATTATCATGAAATCTACAATTTGATTCGGAAAATAAAATTAACTGAATCTAAAAATATTAGTTTTCAGATCTGAATACTGTTGTCCATTCCATTATTGTAGAGATCGACAAATTCAATAGTTCGCATAGTTTGATTGATTCATGTGTCGAATTTGTCAAAAGCTTGAGTAATATTTAAATACACCCTAAAACTCCCACAATGATTCAACTCAATTTGAGGAATTTGAAACAAATTTGGACAAATTAGTCAAAATTGGAAAAAAAACTCTCAAGAATACAACAATTCTAACCCACTTGAAAATTCTGCAAAACAATAGTGTAAAATATTGTCAAAAGCTTGAAAAATATCTTAAAAAATGCTAGAGACCCCCTGAGTTCCACCTGAATTTTATCTTGATCCCCATTCCCTTTGCTCATTTTCAATCATGTGGAAAATAATGGGAAATTGTGTCAAAAACTTTGAAAATATCATAAAATGTCGCCTCCTCTGTTCAGTTTTTTCTATATCCAAACCTTGGAAGATGTGAGAAATACTGCAACATCATGTAAAAAATGTCGAAAAGATATTTGGAAATTCTGTAGAACACCCCCTTCAATTTTACCTCAACTTTCTTCCCCTTCCCCTGCCACCATTACCCTGTCCACACAGCATCCTTTTGAAAGCCTGTCTAAACTCCGGACTAAAAATTGTATAAATCACAGGATTCAATGTCGAATTAAAATATCCCAACCACAGAAAAAAGCTCGCCACATAATTATTAATCGTACAACTCTCACAGAGAGGCATGAGTAGTGCCATAATAAAGAATGGCAACCAACACACAACAAAAGCACCAGTTATAATGGCTAGAGTTTTGGCAGCTTTCCTCTCACGTTTCACTTCCAGTGACTCTTTCTTCAGGTCTCGTTTTGGGTGGTGGGGGGTGTGGCTGGGAAGAGGGGAGGGGCTTGGTGACGGTGGAGGCTGTAAGTGGGCGGAGCCTAGCGGCGGAGGCGGGAAGTGGGCGGCGCCCAGCGATGGTGGAGGTAAGTGGGCGGAGCTTAGCGATGTTGACGTCACTGCTGTGTTGTTGTTTGTGACCTGGAAGAGGAAATCAAACAAGAATTATTATTAATAATAATTACTGTTTTTATTTGA
Organism: Nilaparvata lugens; assembly: GCF_014356525.2. Classification (NCBI taxonomy): domain Eukaryota; kingdom Metazoa; phylum Arthropoda; class Insecta; order Hemiptera; family Delphacidae; genus Nilaparvata; species Nilaparvata lugens. The sequence continues at coordinate 22,758,321 of NC_052517.1, read as the reverse complement.
TGTGGATTGATAATTATTGAATTTATGAAGTGGTAATGTCTTAAAGTGCTCAATGTATATTCGGCCAGTTACACATACATGTATTTTTGGACATACATTTTTTTGCCTTCCTTTTGAATTCTACTAGATTGAATGGAGCCTGACAAACACATAATTTGTACAGATACACATAATCTATTTTGCCATCGACCCAGCTTGACAGTCTCCTCCCACTCAACGGTGTGACAAAATGGCGGCTTGAGGAACAGAATCGCCATGATAGCATGTGTACAGACTTATGCACCACAAACATGCACATTTTGCTTCCAATCAGCTGATACTATTCTTATTTTATCTGTAACTTGCTATAAATTGTATTGTCAATCTATCCAATAAATAAATAAATTTCTGAAATGAATAAATAAATAAATTTTTGTTCAAATACTCTTCATTCTACTCTATCTCATTCTATTCTATTCCATCTTCTCCTCACCTGATTCTCATTCACCTCCTTCCCTTCCTCATCCTCCTCCTTCACCCTATGATTCGTATCAGTGCTAGGCGAAGATATTGTAAAGGCAGTGGTGACAGCTACTTCTCCCTCTCCTCCACCTCCTCCTCCACCTCCTCCTCCTCCTCCTGCTCCAGTCACCTGGTCCTCACTGCTGATCTGTGCCTCCTCCTCAGCGAGAACCTCGGTCGAGGATTGTCCTTCCACTAAAGCTAGAGAGGCTTGCTGGTTGTCACATTTACTGCGACTTGAACGGAGAAACCTGTTGAAAAAAATTGAGAAAAATCAGTTTTGTATCAAAGTTTTCACTTTTGTATCAAATGTTTGAGAAAAAATCGCCTTTATAAGAGTCCTCCAGTCTGAACCCAGGTTTCGAATAGCAATCACTCCCGATGTAGAATAATAATATCTTACGTAACAAGGACGGAAAGGGGACTTTTGCAGGCGAGAATGAGATTTTCTAGTAGAGGTGTAAGCCGAGACAAGAATTTCATTCGAGCACTGCAAGAGACATTCACGTCCAAGTAATGTACACTATTTTTCGTCATAATAATGTAGAAAAGAATAATCACTTTTGAGAAACAGAAAACATTACCTTCTTGTGCTGACATTACTACATGCATTCAATAGACCAGTTATAGAATAGACATGCTGGCAAGTCTAGCCTCTGAAGCCAACATCTACTGCCATATCACCATATCGTGACGTCAGCATCGGAAAGAAAACTTTTCTGTAGACTTTGTTTAAATTATTTTTCATAGCAGATTGTGTCTATTTCAGATGGAAGTAAATTATTAAAGATTATTATACATAGAAAGATAAGATCTATCTAATTTACAAACTCTACAGAAAAGTTTTCTATCCGATGCTGACGTCACGATATGGTGATATGGCAGTAGATGTTGGCTTCATCGAGTTTCAGTATGAATATACATACAATGGGCCGTATCTATTTCATAACTAGTCTAAGATGCATTCTATAAACATTACCTAGTTTACAAGTTACGAATCAGGAATTTATGATCATAATTGACAAAACTTCCACCTGGAGCACTAAAAGGCAGTTTTTGTAGCAGTCTTGCTGTTCCAAGTTCGGAACTAGGAAACATACACGACTTTAAAGAAAACATATATGATTTTATTACAGTATAGTATGCTGTAATGAGAATAATATGTTTATTTGTTCTAAAATCAGCTGTTTACCGGATTGATTTCATGGATTTAAAACAGCTGAAATTGAATGACGATGACAAAAAAATATTAGATGAATCTTTACTATTAGACGACTGAGTAGAACACAACCTTTCCTCACAAGATCTCAATCCTGGGAATACAATGAGATTTATTTCAATAATAATTAATAATTAACATAATTTTATTATGTAAGGTTTAAACTCCCCATACTGAGACAGCCTATAACTGATTCCCAATACAAGATCGCTCCAGGTGAGGTTATGAGAGATCCATAACCTCTCAGTGCCGTTGCACAAAAGCCGGTTAAATTCCAACCGTGATCAACCCATGAGAGACTGGGTATAAGCATAGAGAAACAATAGCATAAGTAGATATGCCATGGTATAGGGCGTTTATGTCGCAACTTTTACTGTTATCTCAAGATGATATTGTCCTCGTAGTTCTTTCCCGTGAAGCTTTATGACGCTGGTAGTCTCTCATATTGTGCCGTTCATACACTCTTACCTGGTCAAAAGTATCTGACGTCACCTGTCCTAGTTGATTCAGTTGAAATTTACGGTTAAATCATAATTCAATCTTAAATTGTTATTTGTTTTCTCCAAGATCAAAAACCCACTTTTGTTAATAAACTCAGTTCACGTTTGAATTTGTATCCCATATGATTAATGAATAGGCCTAATTCACTTGTCAGCTGATTGATTATGAATAATTCTATAGTCTGATTGATCCTATCTTCAAAGTAGATGATATATATAGTGATATGGAGTATGGAGTATTCCTTCTCTTTTTATATCTATATATATATAAGCGAAATGGCATTCACTCACTCACTGACTGACTGACTCACTCACTCACTCACTCGCAGAACAAAAAATCTACCGGACCAAAAACGTTCAAATTTGGTAGGTATGTATGTTCAGTTGGCCCTTTAGAGGCGCACTAAGAAATCTTTTAGCAATATTTCAACTCTAAGGGTTGTTTTTAAGGGTTTAAAGTTCGTCTTTTAGCATGTATATTCTTCTTCTCCCAATCTCTTGATTATAATTGAAATTTCCATATCATATGTTACTATAGAACTATAATCTAGATGGAGTACCTTTTCGAAACAGTTATTAACTGGCAACTAAATTAATGATTTTGTCAGGTTGGCATTAAGTTGAGTTGACTGTTAGGTTGGCACCAAGTTCAAGATTTAAATGCATTTATCGCGGAAAAATTGATTGGGCACTGCTACTTCAATCCTGGGAATATTATATTACTAGCCGTCAGGCTCGCTTCGCTCGCCATTATCACGTACACCCTGAGTAGCTTCAGAGGTGGGTGATTGATACCCAGGTGTTGCTCCTGGATGACTTCGCTCAGTCGTAATGTGGGCGGGGAAAGGAGGCAAGTCGAAGTTCCTCTTCCTTCTTCTTTGTGCCTCAGCTGGCGTGAACAGCACCTCCTGGTGCTTCTGACGGCGTGAAGGTCGCTCTCTTCTCTGATGACACCACTTTGATGTAATCTTGTATCGGCCTTACGGCCTCGGTTCCGCTCCAGTGAAGTAGGAAAAGGAAGGACAGACAGGATAGGGACGGCAGACAACGGTCCGCTGTGCCCTGGGGAGAAGGAAGAATAGGGACGGCAGACAACGGTCCGCTGTGCCCTGGGGAGAAGGAAGAATAGGGACGGCAGACAACGGTCCGCTGTGCCCTGGGAAAAGGAAGAATAGGGACGGCAGACAACGGTCGCTGTGCCCTGGGGAGAAGGAAGAATAGGGACGGCAGACAACGGTCCGCTGTGCCCTGGGAAATGGGAGGACAGGGACGGCAGACAACGGTCCGCTGTGCCCTAGGGAGATGGGAGGACAGGGACGGCAGACAACGGTCCGCTGTGCCCTGGGGGAATGGAAGAACAGGGACGGCAGACAACGGTCCGCTGTGCCCTGGAGGAATGGAAGGTCAGGGACGGCAGACAACGGTCCGCTGTGCCCTGGGGGAAATGGGAGGACAGGGACGGCAGACAACGGTCCGCTGTGCCCTAGGGAGATGGGAGGTCAGGGACGGCAGACAACGGTCCGCTGTGCCCTGGGGGGAAATGGGAGGACAGGGACGGCAGACAACGGTCCGCTGTGCCCTAGGGAGATGGGAGGTCAGGGACGGCAGACAACGGTCCGCTGTGCCCTAGGGAGATGGGAGGACAGGGACGGCAGACAACGGTCCGCTGTGCCCTAGGGAGATGGAAGGTTAGGGACTTACGGCAGCCAAGGGGCCGCGGTACCAGGACAGGAGGTCGGGGACGTACGGCAGCCAACGGGCCGCTGTACCAGGAGCAGGAAGGTTGTGAGCGGAATGCTCTGGACTGGGGCTCGTCCGGCGTTTAAATACTCCCCCAAAGTGGAGGGGATGGAGCTGTGCCGCCGCCAGAGGCGGTGGAAATCGTCTCGATGCGCGGAAGATGGTGCGCCATCGGTACCTTCCTTATCTCCGCGGTCGGCTAGCGTTGCTGATAGCCGAGCGTCTTTCTTCAATATTATTAATTATTTAACAATATTTTCCTCACAATTTTACTTTGTGACACCCCACTCCTACTTGGGGGGGGGGCGGGGAGCCCTCTATGGCACCACCTTTAAAGGCGTGAGCCATCTAGGCATCACCTTAAGAGGTGTACACCTCTCAGGCATCACCTTTAGAGGTGTATGACACTCGCTATGAGCTTCATCTATACCTGGTCCACAGGTACATATTTACATCGTCCATTTGATAATCGGACTTTTATGCGTGGCTTGCCAGCCCGTTTGCGCTTGCCTGATGTTGTGTTGCGGTGGCACAGCACTGGATCCATATTTCGAGAGGGGCCTGGTCTGGGTTCCTGGGACGGTGGGACTACTTCATTGGTAGTTGAAGACTGCGTTTGCTCTTCCTCATCCATTTCAGTTGAGGAGGGTATTGACTCCTCCACATCCATGACAGTAGGGGGTGGTATTGACTCTTCCACATCCCTCTCGGATTCACCACTTGTGTTGGTGGCTGGAGCATGAATCGTGGCCTGCCGTTGAGAGTCAGTCATCTCTTCCCTGTGATCCATCACTATGTTGCCCGAAGATGCTTGTTCTGGAATATATGACAATTCTGCCCTGGCATCAATCAAAGCATTGAGTTCAACTCCATTCAAACCAACCTGCATGAATATCCTTTTGTCGTGATCCTTGTTGTCCTGAGATTCGGATTGTACAGCTGATATTGTTGGGACTTTTGTTGTCCTACTCCCCGATAAGGGTGATCGCAACATAATTGGCTGTCTTGAAGGATTCAATTGGGAGGATCCCACTCCACCTCTCTTGTGAATGTGTGAATATTCACTCTGTTTTTACGCATAAATTCCATGCCTAATAGCAGATCTTGTTCAAGTCCTTCCATTATAGATGCCACTAGTGGAACTGTGATTTGTTCTATGGTCACATTAGTAGTCACTTTCCCATTTAACGGGGTTGACCGTCCATCAGCTAATATCGCGCGGTGACGTGCTGGTTCTTTTCGTATCATCCCTATTTTCCGGATGACTTCATAGACCTCGTTGCTCATATAATTAGCTTCAGCACCGTATCTAGCAAGGCCTGACACTTTTTACCGCCGATTATTACGGCAATGAATAGTCTGTTGTCTCTTGATGACTCTTCAATCACAGGAATCCTGTGTGCTGTTCGCATCACTGCTGTCTTGTTCGGAGTTTTATTCTCCTTCTGCACATCACAGACACATTTCAGTGCTCTCTTTCCGCTCCTTTTACATGGTGGGATATCGGGACAGTGTGATCTCCAGTGCCCCGGTCTCTTGTATTGCCCACACATGGGTTCAGACTCACTAAGAGATGGTCTGTTACTAGTAGGGGTATAACTGTCTCAACCTTGAGCCTTGTAATCTTTTTCGTGTCCTCAATCATGTGAACTCTCGAATTCTGTCTATTCTGTTTCTCCTCTGCTTTTATTTGTTCATACTCCCTCGCGAATTTTTCCAATTCGTTGATACTATGAACATCTGATTGCCGAATATACAATTTGTACCGTGGGAGGAGATTCTTATACACTCTCTGTAATTTATTCTCGTCTGTAAAACCTCCTCGGCGCCTCATGAGTGTCAGTACATCTTCGAGAAATTCGTCAAACGATTCACCTTCCCTTTGCTTCCTTGCCTGTATTAAATTCTCGAGGTCCTCCTCATAGGTGAGTGGGTAGTAGCGTGATCTGAAATCTGTCACAAAATTGTCCCACGATTTCCACTGGTCACGACGATTACGCATCCATAGAGTAGCTTTACCAACTAGTAGCTCAGGTAGCGCGACTAGTAGTTGGTTGCCAGTGAGCCCATAGGCTTGTTGTAGCTCGTCTAGCCTTTCTAAGAAGCTGGGAGCATCTGACTGCCATCGAATGACAGTCTCCAGCTTCTTACTTTGTCACATACCGCCCCTGGGTCCATGAGGGGGTTTGTGTGAATGTTGGTTCCAACTTCAGCATGAGTACCTGTTGCTGAGTGTCCGGATTCCTCACTGCTTCTGCTCACTATTCCAGGTCTTGGGCTGGGAAAACGTACAGCCATCTTCTTATGTTGTTCTACTAACAACCTTCTCAACTCAGCAAGTGTTCCAGATGACACTATGCCCCAATCTTGTAGAAGATTGAATGCTTCTTCCTTTTTCAATTTATAGATCCAGGAAACTCTGGGGTCGGCTATCACCTCGGGGTTTATGTCCTCGACCGACTGATCCTCTGTCAGCTCCTGGTGTTGAGCATCTGAATCAGACTCTCCCTGTTCACTCATGGTTCTTACTTCGTTGCCTCGTGCCCCAAGTGCGGGCGCCAATCTATCACGTACACCCTGAGTAGCTTCAGAGGTGGGTGATTGATACCCAGGTGTTGCTCCTGGATGACTTCGCTCAGTTGTAATGTGGGCGGGGAAAGGAGGCAAGTCGAAGTTCCTCTTCCTTCTTCTTTGTGCCTCAGCTGGCGTGAACAGCACCTCCTGGTGCTTCTGACGGCGTGAAGGTCGCTCTCTTCTCTGATGACACCACTTTGATGTAATCTTGTATCGGCCTTACGGCCTCGGTTCCGCTCCAGTGAAGTAGGAAAAGGAAGGACAGACAGGATAGGGACGGCAGACAACGGTCCGCTGTGCCCTGGGGAGAAGGAAGAATAGGGACGGCAGACAACGGTCCGCTGTGCCCTAGGGAGATGGGAAGTCAGGGACGTACGGCAGCCAAGGGGCCGCGGTACCAGGACAGGAGGTCGGGGACGTACGGCAGCCAACGGGCCGCTGTACCAGGAGCAGGAAGGTTGTGAGCGGAATGCTCTGGACTGGGGCTCGTCCGGCGTTTAAATACTCCCCCAAAGTGGAGGGGATGGAGCTGTGCCGCCGCCAGAGGCGGTGGAAATCGTCTCGATGCGCGGAAGATGGTGCGCCATCGGTACCTTCCTTATCTCCGCGGTCGGCTAGCGTTGCTGATAGCCGAGCGTCTTTCTTCAATATTATTAATTATTTAACAATATTTTCCGTCACAATTTTACTTTGTGACACCATATCCGTTTAGCCAGACGTTTAGTCTGGACCCCCGACTAGATTGTCCTAACATATGATAAAAATACTCAAATGAAAAATGCAGGCGAGCGAAGCGAGCCTGCTGATCTCATCTTTGACGATCCAGTCGGAGGTCCAGGGGGCGGAGCCCCCTGGCTAGACGGATATGGCGAGCGAAGCGAGCCGGACGGCTAGTTATTATTGAAATAGAAAATTTAAAAAAACCTTGTGTATACATCGACGCGCAGTTGAAAAAGGAATGTTCCTGCCAAATCTCATCGAATTCTATCAACGCGTTTGGCCGTAATCGCGTTACATACAGACAGACAAAATAAAATCGAGTTGAAACATAGACCCCACTACGTTCGGTCAATAGATAAATAAATGAATAAAACCAATCAGAGAAGGCCTTTTTGAAAAGACGGCTTCAACAGGCTTAAAGCTCAAAACCGTTCCTTTCCCTAATTTTGTGAGTCATGTGACCACAGTGGATGAATAAAGGCCTATTCTAATTTTTCTTCCTGAGCTTCTACTTCTAATACTCACATTCTCATCAAATAATATATAGTTATATAGCTAAGGTGAATGTGATATTTTCGAGCTCAAAATTTAAGTGTTTCTATTCTTTATTTTGTGAATTTATAGTTTGTTTCATGTTTTTAAGAAACTTTTATTATTAATCCATCCAAATTTAAAATTGTTTGTTTTATTCTAATTTATATTTTAGATTGTGATTTGGTGTAGAAATTTGAATGGACATAACCTATAATATTTGGACAATTTTAAAACTAAATTAGGAAATTGAAGAAGTTTTAGGCAATAGCCTGTTTTTTCTTTTCCGATTCTTGTATTTTTTTTTGCTAACCTAATAAATAAATAAATAATCATTCGAAAAATGATTTCAATATTGTTTTCTGTTACTCTATGGACTACAGTGAAGATGTAGTCTTCTTCTTTCGCTCCTCCTTCTTCTCTCTCACTCTCTCTCTCTCTCTCTTTGGTAGAGAGTGAGTGAGAAGGATATATTGAATATTGTCTCTGAAGAATGCACATTGATATGTCCAAAGCTCCGCCAATTTATGTAGATGCATTACAATATTATCTATAGTTATTACAGATTGCTTTTTTCATATCATATACAGTTCAATAATATTATTTTCTTAGTCTATATTATGTAAATTCATCTATAATTTTTCTGTATTTTAAGCCATTGTATATAAGTGTATAAGCCAGTAAGTATTGTAATCTACATAGATAAAGTACGCAATCAATCGATCAATCAAACCTCCTCTTCGTAATAAAATGCAACGTCCTTTTCCCCCCCGGCTCTCTTTCGTCTGTCCTTCATCTCCCGTCTCCTTCACACTCCTATTCGCCTCCAGGACCGCATTCCTTTGTGCCCTCCTTCGTCGAATTCTCTTTCGCGCCGTTTGGAATATCTTCCAATAGAGAACAAGGATGACTAGAAGCGGAACGTAGAAGGTGGAACAGGTCGCAAAGATCTGGTAACCTATGTCCTGGGAGACTAGACATCTGAAAAATAAGTAATGATCGATAAATTAAAGTTACATGAAAATATTAATTCCAGAAGACGTAATTCTACAAAATCTCTACATTCCGTACAAAGTCCAGATCCTTTAGCTCTGTAGTGTTCGATTAATATTGGTGTTGCTATCCTTGCCTATCATTCCACAGAGCACATAGAGAATGTATCAAATCATAGTGTTGTATATCAAGTTGAGATGATACTGTATCATATTATATTTGATAATGTATCATATTGTGGTTGTTCTTGTTCTATAGTGGGGTCCACGTTATAATGGCAGTATTCGATTAACATTGTTGTTGCTATCCTTGTCTATCATTCCACAGAGCAGATAGCGAATGTATCGAATAATAGTGTTGTGTATCAAGTTGAGATGATACTGTATCATGTTGTGGTTGCTCTTGTTCTATAGTGAGGTCCACGTTATAATGGCTGTATTTGATTAACTGGTGTTGCTATCCTTGTCTATCATTCAACAAAGCAGATAGCGAATGTATCAAATCATAGTGTTGTGTATCGAGTTGAGATGATACTGTATCATAATGTGTTGATACTGTATCATGTTGTGATTGTTCCTGTTCTATAGTGAGGTCCACGTTATAATGGCAGTATTTGATTAACATTGGTGTTGCTATCCTTGTCTATCATTCCACAGAGCAGATAGCGAATAGATCAAATAATAGTGTTGTGTATCAAGTTGAGATGATACTGTATCATATTAAGTTGATACTGTATCATGTTGTGGTTGTTCTTGTTCTATAGTGAGGTCCACGTTATAATGATTGTATTCCATTGGTGTTGCTATCCTTGTCTATAATCACACAAAGCAGATGGCAAATGTATCAAATCATAGTGTTCCGTGTCAAGTTGAGACGATACTGTATCATATTGTGTTGATACTGTATCATGTTGTGGTTGTTCTTGCCCTATAGTGAGGTCTACATTATAATGGCAGTACTTGATCAACATTGGTGTTGCTATCCTTGTCTATCATTCCACAAAGCAGATAGCGAATGTTTCAAATCATAGTGTCATGTATAAAGTGAAGATGATACTGTATCATATTGTGTTGATACTGTATCATGCTCATGGTTTTTCTTGTTCCATAGTGAGGTCCACGCTATAATGGCAGTGTTTGATTAGCAATGATATTGCTATCCTTGTCTATCATGCAACAAATCGGATAGCGCTTCATCTCTCTCGCTTTGCCTTGTTGCCAGATCGTCTTTCAACAATGTAGAATTGATAATTCATTGACAAGATATTTCATCTCAATTATGAAAATTCATCATGGATGAAATGAAAATTCATTGGAAAATATGATTTCTCGCTCAATAAAATATATTTGATTATTTTAAACGAGAATGGACAGTTTATATCACATGAATAAGCCTGTATCAGCCACCGTCTATGGAAGGCATTGACAATAAAGAGCATCGGCATCGTTGTTCTGCTATCTTTTTCCACTGCCATTATAACGTGGACCTCACTATAAATGGTGTGTATAGTCAGGGTCCCGTAGCTCTGCCTATAGGAGGTCCACGTGATAATGGCAGTGGAGAAAGATAGGAGAACAACGTTGCCGATCCTGTGTCTTGTCAATGCCTTCTATAGACGGTGGTTGATACAAGTTTATTATGTAATATTAACTGTTCATTCTCGTTCAAGATAATCAATTATATTTCATGAAGCGAGAAATCATATTTTCCAATAATACCTCTGTTGTGAATTGATCCTTATATATGCAAATAGATGATATATTATAACAATAGTAATATTGAATATCGAGTCACCGAGCTTTGCTCTTTATTTATTTATTGACTTCTGATAAACCGAAGACAATTCTTTTAAATGTTTGGGAAGAACTAACAGGCACAGCCCAAAACTGTTTGTTCCCCGAATTTTTATTCATAAACTATAAATAGTCCAGAAAGTAGATTATGTTCCATACACTTGAATTCAGATCCAATTTTCAGTCAACACATTTCAAAACAAAAAATATCTAATTTAGATTGTTTACAAACCAAATTGAATAACAAAATAACAGCCGCTAATCATTTAAAACTGTAAAATAATGATGAACTTTGAAAAATTATGATATACTTTTATACCGAATGATATACCATGTCATGTCAACAAATCAGATTATTTTGATCAAGTCGATCAACATTTCTAGATAATATTTCTCGTGGGATAAGCTGATTGATTGAACAGCTGAGCATAATTCTGTCTCTCTCCCACACAGGCACTCACATCGTTCATTATCAACAGACGACGAAATTAATTTTTGTTTTTTTCCAAGGATGAATAATCATTATTCTTTTTACTTTCCTTGCCCTATTACCATAGGTAAGGAATGTATCGCTTTCTGAAAAAAATTAAGGTACCCCAATTTGTAAATTTCTATACGTTTCTAGGTCCCCTGAGTCCAAAAAAGTGGTTTTTGGGTATTGGTCTGTATGTGTGTGTGTGTGTGTGTGTGTGGTGTGTGTGTGTGTGTGTGTGTGTGTGTGTGTGTGTGTGTGTGTGTGTGTGTATGAGTGTATGTGCGTCTGTGTACACGATATCTCATCTCCCAATTAACGGAATGACTTGAAATTTGGAACTTAAGGTCCTTCCCCTTTAAGGATCCGACACGAACAATTTCGATCAAATGCAATTCAAAATGGCGGCTGAAATGGCGATAATGTTGTGGAAAACAGCGTTTTTCGCGATCTCCTCAAAAATGGCTCCAACGATTTTGATCAAATTCATACTTAAAATAGTCATTGTTAAGCTCTATCAACTGCCACAAGTCTCATATCTGTGAAAATTTCAGGAGCTCCGCCCCATCTAGGTAAAGTTTGATTTTTGATTCCCAATTATCAGGCTTCAGATACAATTTGAACAAGAAATTCCAAATGGAAAAGATTAAGCATGAAAATCTCTACTATTAATGTCCAGTAGCATTTTCACCAAAAATTGAAAATAAGTTCGAAATTCGAGAAAAAAGATTATTCAATTGCAAACTGTTGGCAACTGTTGATTCTATTAAATCATTCACTATGAAGAGATAGCAGACTTCGTGTGTCTCCAGCGTTATTGCCCTGTCACCAGCTGGCTCAAATCTTTGAATAGTGGACTTGAGATGCGCGGGAACACTAGCGTCAGGTGATCAATTTTCATAACGGCAATGAAAGTTGTGTGAGTGCGCCACACCAGATTTTTGTTTTTTCCCAAGGATGAATAATCATTATCCTTTTCATGTCTTGAGTCAAAGAGTTTTCCCAGGGATTATACCTAGCGCAATCGAATTTTTATATCATAAACCTACTATGTTCCAAATTCCGTGGAAATCGTTAGAGGCGTTTTCGAGATCCGTTGGACATGAATATAAAACCATTCAAATATATATATATGGATTGCTCGCTTGATATAATAGATAAAATAGACACATACCTCTGTTGAAGATTGATCCGGTCTAAATAATCAGGGTCTTTCCATCCGAACTGAGGTGCCAGGCTGACCACCAGTGCTACTGACCATACCACGACAATCATTGTCACAATACGTGACCCGTTCCTTGTGTGAATGTAGTCCACATTTGTCACAGCCCAGTATCTGAAACAAATATAGCAATATTAATCAACAAACATATAATCATAGAAAAAAGATACCACAAGAAGACATGACATGGATTGTAGAATTCATCCAAAGTTTCGAAGTTTTTTATCAAATTATGGTGTTGTGTATCAAGTTGAGATGATACTGTATCATATTGAGGTGATACTGAATCATTTATGGTGATATGCCATGGTAAAGGACCTTTATGTTGCAAACGTCACTGTTAACTGAAGCCGATAAGTTTTTTGTATCAAATTATGGTGTTGTGTATCAAGTTGAGATGATACTGTATCATATTTAGATGATACTGTATCATCTGTGGTGATATGCCATGGTAAAGGACCTTTATGTTGCAAACGTCACTGTTAACTGAAGCCGATAACTGTTTTGTATCAAATTATGGAGTTGTGTATCAAGTTGAGATGATACTGTATCATGTTATGTTGATACTATATAATATTGTGTGATACTGTAGAGAAGATATAGCATGAGAAGATATGCCATGATTTGTAGAATTAATTCAAAGCTTGGAAGTTTTGTATCAAATTATGGTGTTGTGTATCGAGTTGAGATGATACTATTTTATGTTATGTTGATACAGTTTCATGTTATGTTGATACTGTATCATATTGTGTTGATACTGTATCATATTTTGTTTATATATATTCGTGATTATTCTATCGTGATTATGAAAATTCATTATTAAAATATAAAAATATAATTTCTTGCTTAATAAAATATAATATTCATCATTTTAAACGAGAATGAACAGTTAATATATTACATCAATAAACCTGTATCAGCTACCGTCTACAGATGGCATTGACATAACAGAGAATCGGCAACTCTGTATTCCTATCATTCTCACTGATTCCATATCGTGAATATCTCACTATAGACACAAGCGAGTATAGAGCTATCTGCTTTGTGGAATGATAGGCAAGGATAGCAACACCAATGTTAATCAAATACTGCCATTATAACGTGGACCTCACTATAGAACAAGAACAACCACAACATGATACAGTATCAACACAATATGATACAGTATCATCTTAACTTGATACACAACACTTTGATTATATACATTCGCTATCTGCTTTGTGGAATGATAGACAAGGATAGCAACACCAATGTTAATCAAATATTGTCATTATAACTTTGACCTCACTATAGAACAAGAACAACCACAACATGATACAGTATCAACACAATATGATACAGTATCATCTCAACTTGATACACAACACTATGATTTGATACATTCGCTATCTGCTTTGTGGAATGATAGACAAGGATAGCAACACCAATGTTAATCAATTACTGCCATTATAACGTGGACCTCACCATAGAACAAGAACAGCCACAACATGATACAGTATCAACACAATATGATACAGTATCATCTCAACTCGATACACAACACTATGATTTGATACATTCGCTATCTGCTTTGTGGAATGATAGACAAGGATAGCAACACCAATGTTAATCAAATACTGCCATTATAACGTGGACCTCGCTATAGAGTAATAATCATGATATGAATAGCCCACTTGTTGACAAATTATCAAGGGATGGATAAATAATTGACATCACCAAAATAGGCCAACTATTGATAGTCAGGGATATATTAACTATGATGCAGCTGATTTATCAGGAAATTGGGTGATATTAGTTTCCAACCACTCACTTGCTCATCCTCTCTCACTCATCCACCTCCTGTCATTTTCAGTCTCTCTCTTCCTCTCACTTTATCTCTATAATCGCTCCCAGTTTTTTCAGCTCTCTCCTTGTCGCTCTCATTCTTTCTCTTTCTCTCTAAAGCAGGGATATATCAATGATCACAGACCTAAGTTTACACAAAATTTGGATGTTATTGGAATATCGTCTCACACTCTCTCACACTCTCTCTCCCTCACTCCGTCTTCCTCACTCTATCTCTCTTTCTCATACTCTCGCTCTCTTTCACACTCTCTCCTCCTCATCAACTCTCTCACGCTTCCTCTTTCACTCTGTCTCTCTCTCTTTCCCTCTTTCTCTCTCTATGGTAGAGAGTTAGTGGGAAGGATATTTCGAATATTGTTTCCAAAGAATGGACATTAATATGTCCAAAGCTCCGCCAATTTATGTACATGCATTACAATATTATCTATAGTTATTACAAATTGCTTTTTCCATATCATATACAGTTCAATAATTATTTTCTTAATCTATATTATGTAAATCCATCTATAATTTTGTTGTTGTAAGCTATTTTATATAAGTGTATAAGCCAGTATATATTGTAATCTACATCAATCAAGTACTCAATCAATCAATCAATCAATCTCTCATATCTCTTTCTGAAGATATTTACTCACTTACTCTATCTCTTTCACTCTCTCTTTAACTCTGTCTCTCTCATCAACTCTTTTTTGGTAGAGAGTTAGTGAGGGAAGGATACTTTGTATATTGTTTCCGAAGAATGGACATTGATATGTCCAAAGCTCCGCCAATTTATGTACATGCATAACAATATGATTATTATCTATAGTTATTACAATTTGCTTTTTTCATAATTATCATATACAGTTCAATAATTATTTTCTTAGTCTATATCATGTAAATTCATCTATAATGTTGCTGTATTGTAAGCTATTGATATAAGCCAGTATTATATTGTGATTCACATTAATAAGTACTCAATTAATCGATCTCTCTCTGTCACACTTCTCTCTCTTTTATCACTCTATTTCTCTCTATTTATATCATTTCTCTATTTCCTTCTATTCATCATTGATCGATTCAAATGAAATTATATTTTTGATCAACTCACACTCTTTTATTTATCTTGAAAAAACATTCAA